>NW_007253961.1:74491-122214 GCF_000164805.1 Carlito syrichta
GGAGCGCAGTGGCTGCTCCCGGCCACCGCAGCCTCAACCCGCTGGGCTCCAGTGATCCTTCCGCCTCAGCCTTCTGAGTAGCCGGAATTACAGGCGCGTGCTACCACGCCTGGCTGATTTTTTGATTTTATTGTAGAGATGAGGTCTCGCTGCCCAGGCGGGTCTCGAACCCACGGGCTCAGGCAATCCACTCACCTCAGCCTCCCAAAGGCACGGGATGAATTGGGCTTTATTAAGCCCTGTTATTTGTGGATTTTAGCTCTTCCTAACTCCTCCTTCCAGAGTAAGGTAAATTCAGCTCCTATAAATCTCTACACCAAAGTTTCTAAACAAAAGCTTTTTTGGGGGGCGGACTTTGTCCTTCCTCTCCTTCCCACCCTCTTCAGTGCTGACTGGTGGTTTTATCTGTGCCCTAATGGCAGCCTGATGTTAAGATCAGCTGTATACTTGGAAGACTGAGGCAGAAGGATTGCCTAAGCCCAGCAGGTCAAGGCTGTGGTGACTGTGAGCATGCCACTGCACTCTAGCCTGGGCAACAAGAGTGAGACTCCAACTAAAAAAAAAAAATCAGCTGTAATCAGGATAGTTCTTCTCCACTTTGATTTTATGAGTGAATCATCTGGGGATCTTGTTGCAACACAGAGTCTAATTCAGTAGATCTGAGATGGGCCCTGAGATTTGGCATTTTCTTTTTTCTTTTTTTTTTTTTTTTTTTTGAGTCAGGGTTCTCACTCTTGTCACCCAGCCCGGAGTGTAGTGGCACGCTCACAGCCACCGCAGCCTTGACCTGCTGGACTCAAGCAGTCCTTCCACCTTAGCCTTCCAAGTAGCTGGAACAACTGGCACATGCCACCCCTGGTTATTTTTTTGATTTGTTGTGGAGACAAGGTCTCGCCAAGTTGCCCAGGCTAGTCTTGAACCCCTGGGCTCAGACAGTTCTCTTGCCTCCATCCAAAAGTGCTGAGATTGCAGGCGTGAACCAGCATGCCTGGCTAGATTTGGCATTTTATTTTATTTTATTTTATTTTTTTGAGTTGGAGTCTCACTCTGTCGCCCAGACTGGAGTGCAGTGGCCGCTCCCGGCCACCGCAGCCTCGACCTGCTGGGCTCCGGCGATCCTTCTGCCTCAGCCTTCCTAGTAGCTGGAATCACAGGTATGCGCTACCAAGCCAGGCTGATTTTTTGATTTATTGTAGAGATGAGGTCTTGCTGCCCAGGTGGGTCTCGAACCCGCGGGCTCAGGCAATCCACTCACCTCAGCCTCCCAAAGGCACGGGATTACAGGCTGAGCCACCGAGCCTGGCTTATTTGGCATTTTCTAACAAGCTCCCAGGTGATATAAAACCATCCTACAGTAAGAGTACATTGAGAAATCCAGGCTTAGTGGCCTCATGGAAGTTTTTCCTGGAAGGAAACAAGTTGAGTGTTGATCCATTAAAGAAAAGGAAACTAGCTGGGCTCGGTGGCTCAGCCTGTAATCCTGTGCCTTTGGGAGGCTGAGGTGAGTGGATTGCCTGAGCCCACGGGTTCGAGACCCGCCTGGGCGGCGAGACCTCATCTCTACAATAAATCAAAAAATCAGCCGGGCGTGATGGCACGTGCCTGTAATTCCAGCTACTCGGAAGGCTGAGGCTGAAGGATCGCCGGAGCCCAGCAGATTGAGGTTGCGGTGGCCGGGAGCGGCCACTGCACTTCAGTCTGGGCAACAGAGTGAGACTCCAACTCAAAAAAAAGAAAAGGAAACGAATATTTGGGTTTTTTTTGGGGGGGGGGGTTGAGTTGGAGTCTCACTTCGTCGCCCAGGCTGGAGTGCAGTGGCACACTCACGGCCACCCCAGTGTCGGCCTGCTGGACTCCAGTGATTCTTCTGCCTCAGCCTTGCAAGTAGCTGGAACTACAGGTGCACGCTACCATGCCCAGCTAATTTTTTTACTTATTGTAGAGATGAATTCTCGCCAAGTTGCCTGGACTGGTCTCGAACCCACAGGCTCAGGCAATCCACTTGCCTCAGCCTCCCAAAGTGCTGGGATTACAGGCTGGACCACCAAGCCCAGCTGCCACTACCAAACATTCTTAACCCTAGAGGAGTTACTGAAGTTTGTTTTTACTTTTCACTCCTTGCAAGGCCTTGAAGTGATATTGAGTGGGTCATGCCTATTTGTTGGAGGGAAGGGAGGTTGGGTATGCTTGGATAGGAAGAAATGTAATTTTCTGCTTTTTTCATTTCTGGCTTGGGTGTTACTATGACACTAATTAGCCTGAGTTAAACAAGGTAGAACTGGATTCAGGAAGTGGCTTCGTTAAGGAACCTTCCCATTTCTGTCCATCTGGGAATAGAAGCCTGAACAGGGATCTCTAACATGTTTGCCAATGTGTGTTCATTGAGCTGCTGCTGTGTGGTGGATCCTGGGGATCCACTTGGAAGTCAGATAGATGGGATTCTTTCCCTTAGGTCTACTGGGTAATTGAGACCAGTAAGTAAGCGGTAGTAATATAACAAGAGCTGACTTATGGGAAGTACAGGGAGGCACTGGGGGATAGTGGTTGAACCATGCACTCAGTAGCCACCCACCAGGGTGTATAATCAGCTTCCCTGTGTACCTGTTCTGTGACCCTGGGCTGGTGATGTCCTCTCACCCAAGCACCTCATCTGTAAAATGGGGCGAGTAAGAACTAACTGAGACAACATGAGTACAAGCCCTGCTTTGTGCTTCTATTAAATAGCAACCATGCCGGGCTCAGTGGCTCAGCTGGTAATCCCACACCTTTGGGAGGCTGAGGTGAGTGGATTGCCTGAGCCCGCGGGTTCGAGACCCGCCTGGGCAGGCGAGACCTCATCTCTACAATAAATCAAAAAATTAGCCGGGCATGGTAGCGCGCGCCAGTAATTCCGGCTACTCGGAAGGCTGAGGCTGAAGGATCGCCGAAGCCCAGCAGGTTGAGGCTGCAGTGGCCGGGAGCAGCCACTGCACTCCAGTCTGGGCGACAGAGTGAGACTCCAACTCAAAAAATAAAAAAATAAAAAAATTTTAAAAAAAGCAACCGTAACAGTTATCTCAAAAAATGTTGGGGCACATAATAGGAGCAACCCAACCCGTTTGAGAAAGTATAGTGTTGGTCTGGGAAAACTTCTGAGTTTAGTTAGGCAATTGTCTCCCATACTGAAAAGTACCTTTTTGTTTCACAGAGAAGCTGAGTGAGGGGAAGGCAGCAGCACTTGGATTCTCAGTGAGCTGTGAGCTTCCTGTGAGAAGTTGTGAGACAACGGCGTTTCCGTTGTCTTTTATTTTTTAATTATAATTTGAGAATGGTCTCATTTGTGTTTAATTGATGGTCGTGAGAGTAAAATCCAGTTAAATGTCAAAAGAAATCTCAACCACCTGGTTAAATACAGAAATTTCAAACAAATACGTAGGCGTATATTTATTCACTCACAGATGACTATCATGTGCCAGACACAGCTCAGTGCTTAGCACTACAATAATAGGATCCTAAGGACAAGAGATAATAAAAATAAGAAGAGGAACTGGTGAGGGAACAGAAACTGAATTGGTTCTTTGATTTGGGGAACCAGGAGAAGAAACCACTAGCTAGCCTAAAAAGAAAAGGTATGTCTTGACATTAAAAGACCTCCTTCATGGGCCAGGCACTATGGCTCATGTCTATAATCCCAGAGTACTGGGTGGCTAAGGCAGGAGGATTACTTGAGAAAAGGCACTCGAGACCAGCCTAGGCAATGTGGCGAGGTCCTGTGTCTACCTAAAGAAATTTTTTTTTTTTGAGTTGAGATCTCTCTCTGTTGCATGGGCTGGAGTGCAGTGGCATGATTATGTTTATGGCTCATGGCAGCCTCCATCTCCCAGGCTCAGGCAGTCCTTCCACCTCAGCATCCTGAGTAGCTGGGACTACAGGCATGTGCCACTATGCCTGGCTGATTTTTTTTTTTTTAGACAAAGTTTTGCTCTGTTGCCCAGGCTGGTCTCAGAGTCCTGGCCTCAGTAGTTCCCCACCTTGGCCTCCCAAAGTACTGGGATTACAAGCATGAGCCATTGAGCCTGGACCGCAAAAAATTTTTTTAAAGAACTCCTTAGAGGGAGATGCCAGTGTGTTCTCCACTTGGATTTGTTGTTGTTTATTTGTTTTAACAGAAGTTTAGCATGAGATGCCCATCTTGGTTTTGAGGAGAGCTTGCTGGATGGAGGAACTCAACTGGTAGAATCAAGTGCAGTTTTAAGGCATTTTAGGGCTCAGGGAGAGCTACCAGTATGGGCTAAGTGAGAGTCTGTCCCACCAGTGATGCTGACCAGATCTGTGAAAGCAACTTGGGGTGGCACTGAGAAGTGGGAGGAAGACACTTTGAGCAGTGCTCTAGGTGTTCTCTGTTTTGTCTAAGTTTAATTAGGCAGTTGTCCGTACTGAGGTGCCTTTTTATTTCATAGAGAAACTGAGTGAGGGGAAGGCAGCAGTACTGTTTCTCAGTGAGCTATATGTGCTCAGGACTGCCTGGTGGGTCTGTGCCACTCTAGGCACTTTGAAAAGACTCTTCAGGGCAAGCATGGTGGCTCACACCTGTAATCCCAGCACTTTGGGAGGCAGAGACCACCCTGTGCAACATGGTGAGACCTAATCTCTACAATAAATAAAAAAATTAGCCAGGCATGGTGGCGCACGCCTGTGGTTCCAGCTACTTGGAAGCCCGAGGCAGAAGGATCACCTGAGCCCAGCAGGTCGAAGCTGCAGTGGCCATGAGCATGCCACTGCACTCCTGTCTGGGTGACAGAATGAGACTCTGACTCAAAAAAAAAAAACCCAAAAAACAGAAAAGGCTCCTCAGCCTCTTCGTGTTTGCCATTCTTCCTCCTTCCTTCAACAGAGAAAAATAATTTAATGACAAAAATCATATCTTACAGAAAAATGCACCATGGGAAATGTAAATCCTCTTTTTATACCTTCTTGTTCTTATTCCAAGATCATCCTGCTTTTGATCCCGGTTTTTATTTGAAGACCGCTTTTTAACTTCAATTGCAGGCCTCCACTTAATAGTTATATTCTCAAGCCATAGTTAGTGGCGTTTATAGATGGGTTTCTACTAAGAATTCAGTGTTTTTAAGCCGGGCTTGGTGGCTCAGCCTGTAATCCTGCGCCTTTGGGAGGCTGAGGTGAGTGGATTGCCTGAGCCCGCGGGTTCGAGACCCCCCTAGGCAATTTGGCGAGACCTCATCTCTACAATAAATCAAAAATTAGCCGGGCATGGTAGCGCACGCCTGTAGTTCCGGCTACTTGGAAGGCTGAGGCGGAAGGATCGCCGGAGCCCAGCAGGTCGAGGCTGCGGTGGCCGGGAGCAGCCACTGCACTCCAGTCTGGGTGACGGAGTGAGACTCCAACTAAAAAAAAAAAAAAAGAATTCAGTGTTTTTAAGACTTTGTATTTTTATTAACACCAGCAGCATCCAGATACACTTTAAAAAGTTACCACAAATATATGGAAGTTGCTGATTTATTCCTTCTGAAACAATATTTGTGTGCATGTGTACATGAGGACCCTTGCAATAATATGCAGATGCCTGGAAAGATTAGGATGTGGAAGGAATTAAACCCCCTCTACAACTTGGCCTGAAAACTCAACTCCTTTAAGGAAGGAACATGAATGTCTTCCATTTCTTCAGCTTGGTTTCTCTGCATAGCTGGGAAAGCTTCCTGCTCTCACTTTCCTACCTGTTGTTTCTCTTGCTACCAGAAGCTCTGACGGTCTGATGTGAGGCCTTTGCTAATGGTTGGTAGGTGAGTGTATGATAATAGACCCTTATTTTAGGGAAGCGTGTTTTGCTATGGGGGTGACTTACTGGAGTGCATTTCTAAACCTGACTCTTTCATGTTCTAGGAGCTCTCTTACCAAACATAGCGCATTAACTATTATGTGTCCCAGTGCCACAAATAAGCTTCTCTTTTGTCTCCTTTGCCCCAGCATTTTCTACGCTGTTTGCTATTTGAACTGTTAAAAATGAGAATATTGGTTAGATGTCAGCAGCTTAGACCCTTGTGACCCATGAACCTTCATCTCATCCTGCCCTCTAAAAGAGCACAAAAATACATATTCATAGAGTTGTGTAAAAACTAATCACAAAAATGTCCCTATGATATCCAAAGGGTCCCCAGGGTACCAGGTCTTATCCTGGGAGTAAAAAACTGGACATTCTAGACATAATCAACTTTCAGTTCACTATGCATATTTCTGAGTTTTATATACTTTATAGCTCACTTTTTTTTCATCTTAAAGGTTCAGAAATCAGGGTGGGTTACATTTTAATACTTTAAAATTTAATATAATGAGCATTTTTTTCTTTCCTGAAACTTAATATATCAATGATCTAGAACTTAGGAACTGTAACATTTATTAAATTTTAAATAGGTATTCTTTTTTTCTGATCAAACTTATAGCAAACAATAAATGAGTATTCTTGCACACATTTACAGACTTAGTATGGAGTCTATGTGAACAGACACGTATACACAAAATGCCCAGTTAGAAGTCAGCCTGACCTGTCTTTCTTGCCCATGTATTAGGTTTGAGAGTACTGTGCAAGTGAGCAAGTTGCAAGACCTCATCAACCGCAGCAAGATGGCCAGGTGCAGAGGACGGTTTGTCTGCCCAGTGATTCTGTTCAAGGGCAAGGTAAGGCCATGCCATAGCCTCACAGTTCAAACCTCTCTTCTGGGGTAACGGACTTAATGAAAAGTGTAGGGTCTTTTCTTTCTCAGCATTTGCCAGCCAAGGGTCGGGCAGTTAATAAGTGCCTGGTGCTGTAGAAAGCAGACCAGAGAAACAGACCAATTCTGACTGAAGGATGTTTCTACATAAGGGAAGGGATAGTCACACCAGAGTACCTCACCCCATGTTCTGGAGCTAGACTGCCTAGTTCAGATCCTGACTTACTTCCTGCCTGGGCAAGGCCTCAGTTTCCTTTTTTATAAAATGGGAATAATAATCATACCTATTTCGGAGGTTTATGAGTAGATTAAATTGAGTTACTATATTGTTTGCTCATTCTTTCAGTCATATAATTCACCAAGTATTTGTGTGTTGTGTAACAGATACTGCTTTAGACAAAAAGCCTTACCCTAATGGAGCATATATTCTAGTCGCTTTTTTTTTTTTTTTAATGAGGTCTCGCTCTGTTACTCAGACTTGTGCGCAGTAGTGCCATTATAGCTCACTGTAACCTTGAAGTCCCGGGTTCAAGTGATCCTTCTGCCTCAGCTTCCCGAATAGCTGGGACTACAGGAATGCACTGCCATGCCTAGCTCTAGTGGCTATTGTTAATTTGCTTCTCAAATATGACCTTATTTTACCTATCCTGTTTTTTGGTGTAAGAGATATTCACATTTTATTACCATTGCAGATGAAATGAAGACTCAAAGTGGTTAAATAACTTTCCCAAGTGTATTTTACATAACAAGAGAGCTGGAATTTGAACCTATCTCAAACACTGTTCTGTAATTTAGGGTTGCATGCTGTGGTATAAGAGAAACTTACAAGGGCGTGGAGTGACAGACTGACCATCTGACCAATGGCCTCAACAGAGCAGGACATAACTTGAGAGTGTTGGATGACAAGAAGGATGCTAATTGATAGGAAGGGGGAGGAGGGTGCTACAGCATTGGAAGAGGCATGGAGGTGGGAATGAGAGACTTCCCTGACTAAAGTAGAGGGTACATGTCAGGGCAGAGAACGGAGGGGTTTGAATGAAGGAGACTGAATGCCAACCAAGGGGTTTGTGTTTGCCAGAAGAGCTATTGTGGGTTTTGAGCAGGGAAATACAGAATGCTAGTAGCATTTTGGGGAAAATGGGTCCAGGAGGAGTGGATTAATGTACAGAGCCTGGAGAAGGGGAGGGGAGTAGGGATGCAGTCTGTCTGTTTATTTAGCAGATACCGGCATGCCTCAGTGGAGGCAGAGCAGTGGGGAAGAAAGTCTGAGTGTTGTCTCAGTCCCTGGTGTACCTTTCTTTTGTAAAGTAGGAGAAGGGCAATCGGGAAAGGGGAGGTAGGAAAGGAGACAGCCGAAGGCTTTCTTGGGCAGATTGATTTTATGTATGGAAATGAAGTCCTGGAAAATGATTCCCTTATATCTATTTGCTACCACTTTGGAAAGTTTTCGTGTTCCTAGAAGTTACTAGAGCTCCAGTTTAAAGACCACTACTCTATGGAGCATAGTGGTTGTCACTAGAAGTTGCATAGGGTATACTCCAACCAGTGTTTCCCAAGGAGTGCTCCATAGAACAGCATTTTTTTTTTTTTTTTTTTGAGTCAGAGTCTCACTTTGTTGCCCAGGCTGGATTGCAGTGGGACACTGGTCTCAGGTGATCCTTTTGCCTCAGCCTTCCAAGTAGCTGGAACTACAGGCATGCGCCACCATGCCCGGCTGATTGATTGATTGATTGACTGAAGAGATGAGGTCTCGCCAAGTTGCCTGGGCTGGTCCCGAATCACTTGCCTCAGGCAGTCCTCTTACCTCCACCTCCCAAAGTGCTGGGATTACAGACATGAGACACCACACCCGGCATAACAGCATTTTAAGGATACGTTTGTGAAAAGCATTTTCTGTCAAATAAAAATGCATACTAGACTCACCTCTAGTGTTCAGATTCATAAAGTACATTGATATGTATACATTGACATAGTTAAACTGAAAATTCTTGTGGAAATCTGTGTAGCTTTGTCAGTTCTGGTATTTCTCCTTTGTCTGCAAATCATGTGTAAGAAAATTTGCCGAATGTGTACGGGAAATACCACACTAAACAACTCCTGATTCTTAGGACAGACTAGTAGGAGAGCGTTTTGGCAGGCTGTTAGCACATATATCCTGGATGGGCCTGTGAGGGGGCCTGTGAGGAAAGAGACTAAGCCAGCTGATTGTAGAGGTGGCTGTGGTTGCCTCAAGGAATTGGTCTGAGGAGGCTTTAGTGTTTCTGTATGTTCATAAGGACTTTGCTGTTACCCCTGAGCCTTCTCTCCCAGGCAGGTGATACCCTTTCATGCCTCTGAGCTTCCCTGGACTCCATCAGTGCTCACTCACTCTGTATCTGTTTGTGTACACTTTTTTCTCACTGTGTTTAAATGTCTGTCTGTCCCCACTGCTGCAGTCCTTTTAGTGTCAGGGGTCTTGTCTTTCTGCTGTCCTCCTAGCACCTAGCAGAGTGTGCTCAGCATGTAAGTGCATGCTCAACAGGAAGATGCTGCTCTGGATAAAGCAGTAGTGGGCCCTGTGTTGGGTTCTTTAGGACAGATGAACAAGATTGTCCTTGCTCTCATGGAGCTCAAGTAGTGAGGAAGGCAGGCGTGTGAACAGGCAGTTGGAGGGATATTGGGAAGAGCAGAAAAACAGCTGCTGTTGTGAACTGAGGACCCAGATATGTGGCTCACAGCAGCACTTGGGAACGAGTGAGATGGTGACAGCGTTATTACCAACACTATTTTAGGGGCACCTACCTCTACCAGGTTGGAAGGGAGGAAGGCATGTTAAGAAATTCTTGCTTCCTGCTTCCTTCAAAACTCAATTCAGTGTGGCTAGTGCAACTAAGGCACTAAATGTTTTATTGTGTTTTTCATTGCAATTTAAATTTTAAAGCTAAAGCAGTGTAAAAGTGTTTTTTGTTGGCCAGGCACAGTCTCACTCCATCGACCAGGCTGGAGTGCAGTGGCACGCTCACGGCCACCCCAGAGTCGACCTGCTGGACTCCTGCAATCCTTCTGTCTCAGTCTTCCAAGTAGCCGGAAATGTAGGCATGTGCTCCCCCACCTGGCTTTTTTTTTTTTTGTAGAGACAAGGTCTTGCCAGGTTCCCCCAGTTGGTCTCAAACCCGCGGACTCGGGCAGTCCAGTTGCCTCAGCCTCCCGAAGTGCTGGGATTACAGGCTGAGCCACCAAGCCCAGCAAAATACATTTTTTAAAGTGACAGCATGTTGGCATAATATTTTGATTAATGTTGGGTTAAATAGAATATGTTTAAAAATACATTTTTTAGCTCAGTTCAGGCATTGAAGAGTAAATTGTTCTCTCATACCATTTTTTCCCTGAACATTTGTTTCTGGCTTTTAGACAATTAAAATTGGTACAATTTATCTTTTCTTTGTTTCTTTCCTTAAGAGGTGGGAAGTAGAGGTCAGCCACTGTTATTCTGCATGCCAAAATTGGTTACTAGATAGCAAATTTGGCTGGGCGGTTGGTTCATGCCTGTAATACCAGCACATTGTGAGGCTGAGGCGGGAAAATTGCCTGAACCCAGGAGTTCGAGGCCAGCCCAGGCAACAGTGAAACTACAAAATAAAAATTACAAAAAATTAGGCAGGCGGGGTGGTATGCACTAAAGTCCTAACTACTCAGAAGGCAAGACAGGAGGATCGCTAGAGCCCAGGAGTTTAAGGCCTTGGTGACCTGTGATCGTGCCATTGCACTCCAACCTGGGTGACAGAGTGAGACTCTGTCTCCAAAAATATAATTAATTAATTAGATTAGTAGATCCTACAGAATGTTACTCCACCTGCAGAACTGGAGGCCATTCCTAACTAGGTAAATGGAGAGCATTCAGCATGTATTTTGTGGGTTTTTTTTGAGTTGGAGTCTCACTCAGTCACCCAGACTGGAGTGCAGTGGCCTCTCCCAGCCACCGCAGCCTCGACCTGCTGGGCTCCGGCGATCCTTCCGCCTCAGCCTTCCGAGTAGCTGGAACTACAGGCGCGTGCTACCACACCCAGCTAATTTTTGATTTATTGTAGAGATGAGGTCTCACCAAGTTGCCCGGGCGGGTCACGAACCCGCGGGCTCAGGCAATCCACTCACCTCAGCCTCCCAAAGGTGCAGGATTACAGGCTGAACCACTGAGCCCGGCTTATCTTGTGTTTTCTATCAGGAGCTAACTTACATTGCAGAAACAATGGAGTTAAGGAGCAAGAATCAAGAGTTAGATTCTGCAATGGGGTCAACCTTTCCCCCAGGAGCTTTCCTGAAGAGGCTGGTGCCCACTTGGGGTCGTGGCCTATTCACTCATTCTCCTTCTGACTCTGGATGAGTCTTTCTGGGCCCATGTCTGACTGCCTCAGTTACCAAAAAGACAAGGACAATAGAAGATATTTGGAAGAATTTGGAGCAGAAAGAGGGTCGCAAGGCTCAGCAGCCAAAGAGAGTACGTATCTGCTTTGAAAAGATTTAGCAGAAAAAATGCAAAGGAAGGGGAAGGCCAGGTATCAGCAGCCTAAATGGGAGAAGGGTGGACTTATGGATGCCTATGGAACTGGAAGAACCACACATCCTCCCATTGTTTTGGTCTGGGACATCAGACTTCCCCTTTCCCTTTGGAGTCTCAGGCATCCTCAGCTCTTTCTTACTAAAGCTCTCCACTTTTATTGCTCCTAACTACTTGGATGATCCCCTTAAGGCAAGGACTCTTAACAGTGTCTGGGAATGTTTTTGTTAATGGACTTGGAAGAGTCTAGAAAGTCCTGGAAATATAGGTAAACTTTGGTGTGTACGCTTTTTTCTGGATACGGTTGATAGTTTTCATTAGATTTTCTTTTCTTTTTTTGAGTTAGAGTCATACTCTGTCGCCCAGGCTGGAGTGCAGTGGCAAGCTTACAGCCACCGCAGCCTCTAGCTGCTGGGTTCAGGTGATCCTTCCACCTCAGCCTTCCAAGTAGCTGGAACTACAGGCATGTGTCACCACACCTGGCTAATATTTTGATTTAATGTAGAGATGAGATCTTGCCAAGTTACCTGACTGGTCTTAAAGCCATGAGCTCAGGTAATCCTCTCACCTCAGCTTCCCAAAGTGCTGGGATTATAGGCATGAGCCACCGTGCCTGGCTTCATTAGATTTTCAAAGTGCTTTTAGAGAGACAGTTAAGTGCCTGCTACTAGGGTACCATTTGGGCCAGCAGGAATTCCAGCCCTAGTCCTTTCCATCGGCTTCCAGGACAACTACCCCACAAACCCATTCTTGCCACAGCACTGCCCAAGTTCTACTACCTCAGAGAGAGCTCTCACCCATACCTCTTTCCTGTAGCAGCAAGACTGTTCCCTTTCCATGATCTTATAGTGGGGAAGGAGTCACTTTGAGTCTTTTGCAATCTTCCAGGGACCCACTTGACATCGTCACATTGTGCGACCCATTCAGCAGTGGGCCCCAGTTTCCCCACTCTAATATAATGGAGCTGTGTTCTCCTAGCCTTTAGCTAGACTCTGGACTGGTTTGCTTCTCCATCACCAGGTATCTCCACCCACTGTCCCTGGCCCTGCTGGATCTCATCAAACACAATTTTTTAAAGTATATAACTTTACAATTAGATATTGAAGTTCATGCTAGTTGCCTGGTTTCTGGAATTCTAACTCTCAAACTAATCCCTTTAGTGATGAGGGAAAGAATAACATATTTAAGCGCAGTTACAGCCACTACATTTTCTTGATAATTTCTTTTTTGGGGGACCAAAGGGAGGCCCAAACTTCACCTGTACAATGACCACTTATGTAGTTAATCCTGTATTGTACCCCACATCTTTAAAATTTTATAAATAAAATAAATAAATAAATGTTTTAAATGTGTCCCTTACTTGGTCCCCCTGCTAGAAAGGTTGTTCCCTCCCCAAGCTAGACCGTTCCAAATCACAATAAGCACACAGGCTTCAGAGGCAGGTGAGTTTGGATCAAACTCCAGCTTACCCCTCATTGTATGACCTTACATATCACTTAACCTCCCTGAGCCCGTTTCTCCTCATCGTGAGACAGCCACAGTGCACTTGCCATGTCTTCCCCATGGGCTTGTGAACATTCACCGAGAAGATAGTGTGAATTTTTCAGTGCCATGTCCAGCACATGGTACACATGCACCAACCACCCAATCTTATTCCCTGTTGATAACTCTGATGCCTCTTATTTAGGAGATTCCCTCAATAGAGGGTGTTAAGTTCTAGGCATCCTCAGACTACTGTGGTTGCCTTGATGCTGATAACACTTTGGGCAGTGTTCCTGGGCCCATTGTGCTGGTCTGGAAAAATCAGAGGGGTCCTAGGTGTTTCTTCAGCTGTGCATTCTCAGAAAACTGACCCTGAAAATACTGTTTTTCTCACAGCACATTTGCAGGTCGGCCACACTGGCAGGATGGGGAGAGCTGTATGGACGCTCTGGCTACAACTATTTTTTCTCAGGTGAATGTTGAGCACAAGAACTCAGTCATAGAGAACAGCCACCCTTGACCACACTGTTATAGTTAGGGGTCTCAGTGAGCTAGGTGGAGACCAGAGGCCTTCCTTTTGTCAGGGAACAGGAGACAAGTAGGAATTCACCTTGGGATAAAGAAGACTGCCTAACATATGGGGATATGGTGTCCTTGGGGGTGGAGTCAGGTTGGCCCAGCCTCTCTATGGTGCTGTGGGGAAGGAGGCTGGTCAGGAAGCCCCTGGGTGGAGCCCTGTGCCTCCAGTCTCAGTGCTAACAGACTGGTTTCTCTGGCAGGAGGTGCAGATGATGCTTGGGCAGATGTGGAGGACGTCACAGAGGAGGACTGTGCTCTTCGGTCAGTGCCAGGCCACTGTGGTCAGGGGCTTGTGTTGGGGATGGGGTGTCTGGTCAGTGGTGGCCACAGTCATACTGACAGTGTGTATTTGTCAGTAGTACAGGTGAGTGGATTGGCTTCTTTCCTCCCATCTGTCAAGTCCATGCCCCTGAACTGAAATAGGGCTGTTGAAGTTCATCCAGTAGCTTAATCCCAAATACCTGAGCAGTCTGTCTCCACCCTGGCTGTACTTCAGGATCTCAGAGAGAAGGTCCCACTTCTGGGATTTTAGAAAAGCTCCTTTGCATGGTCTGTACCACGTGAAAAGTCTTTAACTGATGTCAGGCATCTCTGGAATGCACGCAAGCACCATAGTTAAGGTCAGCTTTTCAAATCATGGCTCCGCGCATGAAAGGGCAGTTCGCCATGCCCGGGTTCTGCCTGTTAGCCCTGAAAGCAGCAGCTCTGGCTTGTGCTCAAGAATGTTTGGCTCTCCCCCCAAGATCAAGTGACCTCTGCCTCAGCCAGGTCATCTTCTGCAGCATACACTGTTCCTGTTGAGAGGACTGCTGAGGACAGCAAAGCAGTGGACGCTTTAAAAAAAAAAAAGGAATAGTGACTGTTGACACTTTTACTTCTACCATTTTCTTTGTAGCTGATTAAAAGGCAGCCTATGGAATAGAAACATTTTCTTTCTCCTTGCTTTATAGGCCTTCTGTGTAGAAAAATTTCACTTGCTAGTATTTCACAATCAGTTGATAAAATTGCTCTAAAATCTCTATCTCCACAAGAATTTCAATCTGTTACATTATGAGCACAAGTCATGTGGCTAGGAATGGTCAGAAATAGAGTAAAAGCGGGGATGGAAGGAGATCAGCTCTAATGGAAGCTCAAAGATTCTATCAGCCACCAGCTTGCTGCTTTTTAGAACTCTTAAGGTTATCTTGAGCCTTCTTGTTTAATGTCAGAACAAAGCCCTTTCCCATTTCAGGTTACACATTTTTCTTCTTTGAAATGTACCCCAGAAATTGGGGTTATCTCTTAGAAAGTCACATTTCTTATACCCTCTCTGGAACCAGTTGCCTGTATGTGCCCCCTGCCACTACCATTTTCCAGCTTCTGGAGGAGAGAAACACAAGTTGTTGCCAGTGACATCCATACTTCCCTATGTACACTCCTACCCACAAACTCCTTTGTGAACATGCTTTGTAACTTCCCCTTCTGGCTCTTTATTTCAGAAGTGGTGACACACATCTTTTTGATAAGGTCAGAGGCTATGACATCAAACTGCTTCGGTACCTGTCGGTCAGATATATCTGTGACCTGATGGTAGAGAACAAGAAGGTGAAGTTTGGCATGAAGTAAGTACAAGCACCCACTGCAAAACGGACTGAGGCAGTGTGTACACTTGCAGGGCTGGTGATACATGGTGGTTACCACATGCTGGCCTCGTGCTGAAGGCTTTCTTATGCATCCTCTCAGTATATCTTTAGACAGCCCTGTAAGGCAGGTACTAGTCCCACTTTTACAGATGAGAAACTGAAGCACAGAGATTAAGTAACTTGCTCAAGTTTGTATGTTAGTGAGCCATTGATCTCTAACTGGTGCTCTACTTTCTCCTTCTCTTAGACACTCTTATTTTTTTTCCCCCCTGCCTCCAAGTTCTATGCTATGTCTGGTAGATTTGAATCTCTTTTAAAATGGAACTAAAGGGCATGGTGGTACATACCTATAATCCCAGCCCTTTGGGAGACCGAGGCAGGAGGATTGCTTGAGTCCAGGAATTAGAGACTAGCTTGGACAAACATAGCAAGACCTTGTTTCTACAAAATAAATTATAAAAAAAGTAAAATAGAACAAAAAAATCCATGTATTTCCAAATTTTACTTTGGTGACTGCTGTCATATGAAAATACATTCATGGAACCAAGTGTTCATATAAAAAGGCCAAACTTTAAGACTTGGAGCCTGGGTTAGAGTGATGAAACTATAGGAGCTTTTTCCATAATATTGTTTGTTGTTTTTAAATAATGTCTTTTGATTATCCTAAAAGGTTGTCTTAGAAAATAAGGCATACTGAGGCTAAAGTCAAAGCTCAGCTGTCTGCAAGTATCTGAATATTCCCTTATTTGTTCCTCCCTTTATCTGTTGGAATAGCACCCAATGTTTCTGTTCAGATGCTGCTTGGTCACCCTATTTAGAAATGACCTCAATGACTGTTAGAGGAGATAGGAGAGCATAGCGTTTCTCCCAAGGGGTTCTTTATGGACCATATTATTTGACTTTTGTCTCATCCACCTTCCTGGGTCAGAGTGGCTATGCTATGTGCATTTGGGGGCTTAAGTGGAAGGATGTTGTGCAACTTAAGGCTATGGTTGAGGCTAGCTACAGTACTAGAAGGGAGTGACCTTGCTTGATATGGAGTAAGGGGCAGAGAAAGTTAGAGGCACTACTAAAGGGAATCATTCTTAACTCTGAAGAGTTAAGATCTTTTAGCAGAAAGTTTATTTTAAGTTATAATACTCTTTGGGAAATGGTATGTGTTTGTGTATTGTGATACCATAACACATTGTGTCCCTGTTTTATAGTGTAACCTCCTCCGAGAAGGTGGACAAAGCCCAGCGCTATGCCGACTTCACTCTCCTCTCCATCCCGTATCCAGGTAGGGAACTCTTTCCTAGTCAAGTGACAGGCTTCCTGGGTCTGGGGGCCACGAGTAAGCCCTCTTTACTTAGGTACATTGATGCCCTGGGAGCTTTCTGGGAGGACTTACTTCAGCCAGCACAGGACATTTTGGTTCCCAATCCCAGGCCCTCACATTGAGGGCAAGATGGTGTCCTAGAAGGGGCTTTCCACTTAAAGGGTCTGGGGATTGAGTCCTGGCACTATTACTCACTAGCCACAACCCTGAGCAAGTTATTCACCTCTCCAAGCCTCAAGTTTCCTCTGGTGACAGTTAAAACTTAGAAAGATTTAGCTCAGGGTTTTGTTGTGAAGATTAGGTTATTTATGCCATAAGTGCTCTGTACATGAAAGTACTGTTTAAGTGTAAAGTGAAGTAGTTAGTTCTCTGTGTCAGCAACTACACTTGCTGCTCTAGCCTGAGGGGACATCAACCTTTGTGTGTATGTCTTGCAGTAATTGAGTTATTTGTGGAAATTGCCACAGGCAAGGCTGTTCTGGTGGTAGAAGAACACATAATTGCTCTGTCCCCAGTAACTGGACAGTAGCCACACCTGTTGCAGAGCACTTTGATATCTACAAAAGCTATGTTCGTCTCTGGCACATAGAAGTGAGTGCAACTTGTGGCCAGCACCGTATTCTCTACACAGAGTACTAAAGCTGTTATGCTAGTTTATAATATTCAAATTTTCTGGCAATACCTGCCTATTCAGCAGTGGAAGCCAAGGAGCCCTAACATCAGTGTAAGACTTTGTCAGCAGACAACAGGGTGCTCTTTTTCCTTGAAACCTCTTTCCTACTTCTCAGCACCAGCATCTACTTTCAATCTTGTGGTGAACCTCGTCTCCTAAATCTTGGAGCCACATAGCCAATAGCAAGGGCATGCAGGTTCATCTAGTTAGTGCCTTGTGAGGAGAGCATTTTCATCAGACACAAGCCGGGGGATAGTCAGACTCCAAACTTCACAGTAGCCTTGACCTGAGTGTCTCTGCACTATTTTCTGCCAGCATAGTGTTTTATGCCATATAGAACTGGGCGTGAGTCCCATCCCTAGCACTATGTGTTCTTGAAGAAGTCCTTAACCCTCCTGATAATCAGTTTCAGCCTTCATAAAATCAGGATAATGATCCTCATTTCAGAGTGAAGTGCTAAACTCACCCATATCAGGCACTATGTAAATAACAGGCCTATAATGAAGAGTAGATGAGAAGGAAGGCTCAGGAGTTCTCATCTTCCCCAAAAGCAACTTTAGGCCGATGTAGATGGTGATGATGATGATGCAGTGGGCTTGGCAGCATCAGACCCACACTTTAACAAAAGTATTCTACCCAAGAGCCCCATGCTGGAGCCATTGAACAGCTCTGCAGCTGATTTTCAGACCCAGCTTCAGACTTCCAGGAGGTGCTTTGGGGGTTCCACAGACTGAACTACTCCCTGCTGAACAAAAGGTTTGCACTGCCTGAGGAACCAGGCATCGCTTTCTTTGTTTAAATTTAGGTTCCAAGTAGGACTTGGTTTAGAAAAAATAGTTTTGCTGGAAGTATAAATATCACTGCTTCAAAATAGTAGCACAGTATTCTTTCTGCTGTAGTTTGGCAACTTGTTACAAGACTCCTGAAATGTTAACACCCTTTGACCCAGTTATTTTTCTAATAATCTTTCATTAGGCCATAATTCAGCTGATTTAGGGCTGAGGTGTTCATCATGATGTCTACTTGTAATAGAAAATGGGAGATATTTTCATTAACCAGAATAATGATTAAGTAAATGATGGCACATCCATCAGTAAAATGAAATATTACATAGTCATAGAAAAATTTTTAAATGCACACACTTTTTGACATAGAAAAAGTCACAGAGCTTAAGATAAGCAGGGTACAGAATTATATAGTACACTCTCAACTATGTAAAGGAAAAGGTACTTACAAAAAGAAGTTAGAAGGAAATGTGCCAAAATGTAAAAATCTGTCTGAATTCTTTTCCTGTTCTTCCCAAGAATTTTTTTCTTTGTTACAAAGGCATCAGAAGAGACCAGAATTTTTGTGCTACATCTGACAGCATGTGTGTGTTGAAGAGGGTTCCATAAAAAATCAAAAAGTCAAAAAACATAATGAAAAATAAAAATAAAAAAGCCAGAGACGGGGGAGAGGTACCATTGCACACCCAGATAAAGGGGACTGACAGGAGAGTCACTTTTACTCAATATGTTCTTGTGGGTTTTTTTTTTTTTTTTACATACTTGTATTACCTTATAATAAGGAAAAAAATAAAATTACCATCATCCAAATCAAGTCATGAGATGCGCTTTAATGCTGTTTAAGGAATCTCAGTCATTTCCAGGTATGTCAAACTAACTTGGGCTGATGTTGGCCTTTGGAAATAAGAAGTGTTCTAGGAGCAGTTCTTTCAGGGCACTGAAATAGATGGGGCCAAACCTCTGCAGCACAAATCTAATTTGTTTCTTCCTCGAATGAGTTACTGTTCTCACACCCCCGCTTTTGGTCCCTCCCCACTTGCCTTCCAGTGGGTTCAGAAGCCTGTTCAGGTAACAAACATCAGGCATTGCCTGGGTAGAGTCTATTTTAATTCTATCAGTTTCTCACAAAAACTGCTTTTGTATCATAGGCTGGGCTGAGCTCAACCTAGAGCCTGCAGTGTTGATTTGAGGAACTAGAGTTAGGGAAAACAGAGTACTTCACAAGAGCTCTGAGAGATAATTGGTGTCTCTTCTAAACCTGGGCCCTTAAGCGCAGGGCCTCTGTTATTTATAATTCTTCTTTTTCCCAGTGAGACACCCAAGAACAGGCTGAAATGTTATGGCTGAGGATTATTTCCTGACTTCTCAATCAGCAGTGAGGCCCGGGAATTACAGTTTTGTGTGGAATGAAAGCTGCTTCTGGAAAACACGGGGTGGGTCTCCAGAGGAAGCTCTCCTGTCTTTCCTGGAGTGGCCTCAGATAGGAACTTGGCCCAAGAGTTGATGTAACGTTCCATGTAAATTTTTTTGACCTGTAGCCACTTACCACAAAATTTGGACAACTGTTTTGTTGCCTCCGGAGCCTAACCAGATTTGGAGGTGTGGCCAAAGCCACATGCCCTCTGAAGTCTGCCTAGAGACCCTGGTTGAGGAACTTGGGAATAACTGCAAGAAACAACTGTCCAAGCACCTTCACCTACCGTGTTTCTTGAAGCCACCAGGAGCCCTTTGGAGGTCCAGATGCTCACTGTGCTGTGGCAAGCCACAGCTCCTGGGACCAGCCTCATTCCCTCTCACCAAGGCAGCTAACCTTGGTCAGAGGGAATGAGCAAAGTAGTTGACTTCAAGCTGCAGGCTGGCACAGTGAGCTCTTGTTGCTGCAGGAACTGTGTGATGATGATAGTAGTTCACTGCCATTTGAGCACCACTTGTGTTGTGCCAGGTGTTTTATATGAATAATGTCATCCTTAAACAGCCATTTTACAAATAAGAAAAGCAAGGCTTAGAGACATTAAACAACTTGTCCAGAGCCATGGAGCAAAGTGAAAAGCCCAGATTCGAAGCTGGGAATGTTGCCAAAGGCCTATTCTCTTCACTGTTCCTTTATTCCTGAGGGCTCACCTTATTGGAGTTTCTTATGGTTTTTCTACCAAAGGATACAGAAAAATATATCTTTATTTGCTTTGTTGGAGAAGACAGTGCCTCTTAAGCACCTGTTAGGTTCCATGCACCGTCCATAATTCCTTTCCAGTATGTTAAGATGTTCAGTCCTCACTGAAAGCCTGTGAAGCTAGTATTATTTGCCTCCATTTTAGAGATGAGGAAGAATGCAACTAGGTAAGTTCCTGAAAGAGTTGCTGGGGCTCACACTGTGAGTTATGCTTATGTTTGCTGGGATTGGCACTGCAGAGACTTGTAGGACAAAGGACCTACGGTGAGGGGGAAGTGACCAGTGGGCACAGATAGAGTTACAAAGAGGTGTGAGGGCAGGCGGTACCTAATGGAGAAGACATGCAGCTGGACAACCTGAGGATGGGCCCCTGGCTCTTGCCTGCACAGTCCAGTCCTCACTCATGTCACCTTTGGCTTCACCAGAGCCACAAGTGTGGAGAAGTATGTGAGCTACTGACCCCTCTGTTCTTCACTCAGGGCCCTGGCCTGCCAGAACTGTCTCAGGAGACTTTGGGGCTGGGAAGGGAGGTGTCATAACTCTGCCCTTCTTTTCCAGGCTGTGAATTTTTCAAGGAATACAAGGATCGGGATTACATGGCTGAAGGGCTCATATTTAACTGGAAGCAGGTATGACCAATAATATTCATTAACTTGGGACTTATCTCCCTTTGTAAAAGGAGACCAAGGAAAACAGCTAGAAATCTTTTGAGGGAAAATGACCCTTTTCCTTTCTCTTTCTTCTCTGAGTCTCGCTACTTCTTTCTGTCCCTCTTCTCCTTCTATATACATGTTAAATTCTCATAATACTTTCCTCTCCCTCTTTTAATCTCTCCTTTTCTTTAAAGAAATTTTTCAGGAACAAGATTTAAAAGTCTTCCTTTTCTCTACTGTCTGTGTGAAGGCTGGAAGCAGCATCTTGTCCCTTCCCCTATTTGCAGGAGCAGGCCACAGGAACCTGCTGGAGGCTGAATACAGATTGATCTTGTCTATTTCAGCAACAAACCTTCAAATGTCCAGCTGAAAAACTCCACTCAGCTGCAATGATCTGGCCACTTTGATTTTTTTTTAAGCTGTCACTCCCAGGGTAGCACAGGCATCTGACTTGGAGAAGGCAAGCACTGTGGAGGGATATCCTGCCGGTGGTAGTCACAGCTTCAGGGGTGAAACCTGCCCCATCTCTACAGCCTCTTCTGGTGGCCAACCCACATCTCACAGGTGACTTTCTGTCCCTAGGACTACGTCGATGCCCCATTGAGCATACCCGACTTCCTGACTCACTCTCTGAACATTGACTGGAGCCAGTATCAGGTGAGGGGTTGACTCAAGCAAGGCAGGATAAGGAAGTGGGGACCAAGGGTACCCCTGCTGCCTACCCACCAGACCCCCCTGCAAAGGTATGACAGTCTGGTCTGTGCCATCAAATGGCTTTGGCCCTCTGACTGCTCAGAAAAGCCTAGGAAAGGAAAAACTGCTTATCTGTTTAACTCTCTCTCCTGATTTGCTCATGGCCCAGAAAAATCAAAGCTTTCTGAACGTGACTCATTCAAAGATTTGCATTTACCAGGAGGTTCTGTTTCCAGAGGACCTCATAGAGTCTGCTTTTCCAGGTCTGGACTTTAGCGACTTTTTCATTTTTCCTTTTAAATGTATGTTCTGCCAAAGGAAATACAGAGCTGCCTGACCTCATTTGATTATAGAAATGTTAAAATTACTTCCATTGTGTTCTCCTCTGTCACTGTACACCATGGAAGGGGCCCCTAGCCTTACTGGATGGATGTATCTCTACCCTGTTTAGCCCACACAGTCTAAAGGCTGCCAGCAGCCTTGCTCACCTCTTGCTTCAGACAGAACAAGTAGTCTTGTTCTTCCTGTGACCTTTCCCATGTCTTGTTCCCTTTGCCCAACTGCCACCTTGCAGCTTCTTGTCTGGCTGACATACTGCCCTTCAGGCTTTGGCTCGCGTGTCTGCTTCAGGAAGAGTTCCCGAAGCATTCCCGGCAATTTGGATGCCTACATCTACATTCCCATTAACCCCCTGGGCACATCTATCATGGAATTTTCCACTGAGCTATAGTCACTGACTTAGAGATCTGCTTCCCTGAAATCCAGAAGGATGGAGGACCTATGTATCCCAGCACAGAAACAGGCACAGATCCTAGAGCTTGAAAGACCAAGTTAGTGAATACTAGAAAACGTTTTGCCTTCCTGCTAATTTCCTTTTTTCTCAGGTAGACCACTCCCACCCAGCCTTGAGGTATTTCTCAGAGAGGTTAGTCCATGTTTGTTAGACAAGTGCTCCCATATCACCTTGTACTCTGTTGTCCTGATAGCAGGGAGATCTGTAAAGGCAGGGGCTATATTTATCTTGCTTTATCTCTGTATATCCAGTCCCTAATCATGAGGCAGACACTCAGCAACTATTTGAGTGAAAGAAGTTGGGTAATGTCAGTTCTTCCCTCTGTGGGTGTTTTTGTAAGAGAAGTAGGAGAGCAGGCCAGTTTGTTTTAATCCAGAAGCCTGGATAAGGAACAGGTTTTTTGGAAGCCTGTCCCTTGATCTGAAGTCCCAAGTTGTGCTTAGATGGAGTAGCTAAAGAAACCTGCAGGCTTCCTTCTTAATTTGTTGCATGCAGAGGGTCAAGTAGGCCGTGCCTCAAGCCACCCTTCTTCTGGTCCCTTTGGTGCCATTTTTTCTCCTTATGCAGGTCCAACCTGAATCTGATGAACTGCTCCACAAATAGGGGGTGACAGTAGGGGTTCCATGTATTGGTCTTGCCAGGGAAGTTTGCCTCTTTTCTTTTCTTTTTTTTTTTGAGTCGAAGTCTTCCTCTGTTGCCCAGGCTAGCATGTTCATTGCCACCACAGGCGTGCACCACCATGCCTAGCTAATTTTTTTTTTTAGTTGGAATTTCATTTTGTTGCCCAGGCTGAAGTGCAGTGGCACGCTCACAGCCACCACAGCCTTGATCTCCTGGGCTCAGGTGATCCTTCTGCCTCAGCCTTCTTAGTAGCTGGAACTACAGGCATGTGCTACCATACATGGCTACTTTTTTGATTTATTGTAGAGACGAGGTCTCGCCAAGTTACCCAGACCGGTCTCGAACCCCTGGGCTCAGGCAGTCCTCTCGCCTCAGCCTCCCAAAGTGCTATGATTACAGGCTTGAGCCACCGCACCCAACCCTTTTTTTTTTCTTTTTAACTTATAGAGACGATGTCTCGCTAAGTTGCCCAGGCTGATCTCAAACCCCTGGACTTAGGCAATCCTCTTGCCTCCACCTCCCAAAGTGCTTGGGATCATAGGCTGTGCCCGGCTTGAAGTTTGCCTCTTTAGGAAGGGATCCTGTGCATGTGAGGAGTTGCTCTGCTTAATAGATAGAGGCCCTGGATCTAGGCCCCAGCTTGCTTGGCTTTCTCATGATGCTGAGGATCTGTGGCCTAGAGCAAATGACCTCATTTCCTCCTGAAAGTGGAATTGGCAACACCTTTTCAGAGTTGTGCCAAGCTCAAGTATGATCACTGATAGTGACCCCTGAACTCAAATACCAGATAGATTTTCATGAGAATTATGAACTAGCTAGCTTACTCAAGGAAGTGAACTCTGATAAACTTCCAGGAGTAAAGGCGGCAGTGCTGGAGCATGGGAGGTAGGCTTCCTCCCTAGAGGCCGCCTCTTCAGTGTTGCTCAGTCAGTAAATCTCACTGGGCCTCCTAGTATCCTCTTCCTTGGCCAGGTGTGGGCTCTGCTCTTTCTGCTCCCTCGGCACAGGAATCCCAGGACTCTGTTGCATTTCACCATCTCCCCAGATGATCTCATCCATCATCTGTACCATGAGCTCACAGCCAGGCCTTTCTGATCCATGCCTGTATCTTTCACACATGTCCCTTCACGTGGACCCTCAGACTCAAGCTGTCCAGTGTAGAGTTGGCCATAGCCCCCATTTACCCAGGTGCTCCCACATAAACTTGAGTTCTTTGCTCATCCATCAGCAGGTCTCCTCAGTTCTCTAAGTCTGCCGTTGGGTGAAATGCCAACCCTTTATGACTCCATCTCATGTGCGCTGGCTAGTTCAGGCCACCATCATCTCAGTGCATCTTGCATCTGAGTGTGGGGCTACGTTGAGGAGTCACTGGAGATAGTGAATATAAAACTCTCAGAATAGGGCCTGGAAGATAGCAAGCACTCATATGATAGAGTAGGGTCGTCACTGTCACTTCTGTTTTAAAACCTACCACTGAATTCCATTTCCCTCAAAATATGGTCTAAGAACCCTATACAGCCTACCCGGCTCCATGCAGTCTGGCCTTGCTTGTTCTTGTGACTGTCTGACCCCCTTTCAGCGCCTCAGAGGAAGAACATCCTTTCCAGGATCACACATACAGGTCTTTCTGCCAGAAATACATGTCTCCTTTCTTCTTGCTCTCCCATGTCACCACCTCTGAGGAGCCTTCCTGATATCCCCATGGATCAGGCTAGGCTCTCCAATTACATGACCAGCATCCTAGAAATCACCTTTTAGTTGCACACTTGCAGTGGTTCAATTTATCCCCCACCCCATGACTCTGTGCAGAGCCAAGCCCTCAGGAACCACGTAGTGAGGTTCATTGAATGAATGAATGGCAGGAGCAGTTCTGACTATACACATCTGTCTTGCTGCCCTCCAGGTAACTGGGTTGAACTCCATAGAGGCATGCTCCTTTCCATGCCCTAGGATCCCTCTGGGGCTTCTTCTCAAGCTGGTCCCTGACTGTGAACAGGCAGTGAGGAACATTCTGCAGCAGCCTCCTAGTCCCTTAACACTAAGCCACAGAGATGCCAAAGCGGTCTCTACCCTCCTGGGACTCAATCTAGGAAAAGTGGTGACAACATAGCCATCACCTATGTAACAGTTTTGACCAGAAAACCCCATTAAGAAGATAATTGGGCTGGGCCTTTGAAGGCTTAGTAGGAGTTTGCCAGCCAGAGAAAAGAGTACTACAGGTGTAGAAACATAAGCAGATGCATGGCATGGCATGGTGTTCAGCTCTGTTCCCAGAGACTTTTTCATGGAGCATATAGAATGAGGAGAGTCAGAGGTGAACCTAAATTTAAGCACATCTCCCAGGTCATTCTCACATTCAGCAGTTCCCTCAGACTTGTGTTCTTACTCTGGTATTGAAAGAAAAGTCCCTATAATGTAGCATATGACTAAGAATGTGGACTTTAGACTCTGGCAGGGCTGGATTTATCCCTCACTCAACTGTGTCACCCTGGGCCTCTCCCAACATGGAGCTCCTATCCCCAGCTGGGTCCCCTGACCATCAGCATCTTTTTGATAGCCATCACGGTTGTTGGCGCTCCACAGCTCTCCAGCCCTTGGTTGGTTCCTGTCCTCTCCTGGCTGCTGCAGTCCTCCCTCAGCCCACCCAGTCCTTGTGCTTGGTGCTGCATATTTCCCATCTTCCTCTTCTGCTTTTCCTTGTCCTGTGAGAATCACAGCTCTGAGTAAATCTCTTGGCAATGGTGTGTCTGACAGGTTGAGTCAGATGAGTTGAGAGACCCCTTGTGCTACTACTGGTAATGACTTTATTAGTACAGTGCTGCACCAGCTGTCTCTGGAGTCTCTGAAAGTGGGTCAGAACTCTCTTGGGGCATAGGAGGGTCAGGTAAATGACCCTGTTTTAAATTCCTGGGAAAACCATTCCAATTACAGGTGCCGTGTTCCCCCTCCCCCGGGAAGTGCTCTCTTGCAAGCATGCGCCACTCTGCATAGCCTGAGAACACTGATAAGCAGTTGTGTCTTTAGAGAACACAGGCTTCCCCCAGCTAGAGAAAAGGGCGCTGCAAAACTGGGTCAGGCCTCTCCATGGAATTCCAGATTCTGAGTGGGCTGTTTCTCAGAGGGTCTGATCTAGACCTTTTACTTGGGCTAGAACAGAGGTTCCAGTCTCTTTACAGCTTTTGCTTATTTTCCTTCTCCCACCTCATATGTGTCTTGTGTTTTAAAAAAGATTTTGTCTGCCGAAGAGGCTCTATTTATTATTCATCAAAAGCTTATATGCAGTGAATAGCAGTAAAAAGCAAATGAAGCATGTTAGAGAAGGTTGATATTTTAGCTGGTTTCTGTGATATGATAGCAGATGAAGGAGTGAATCTTTTTATTTGGCCATTTGGAGACATTGGCCACAGGCTCAGCGCTCTTTGTTTACCTTTACTGACTCCCTAGACAGCCACACTGGTAACCCAGGACTTACAGGACATTAATGTGCAGTTGCTTAACAGCTGCTGCTGGAGGGCGGGGGCCTGTGGGCCACTCAGACCCCCGCATCCCTTTCCCTCCCTCACCCTCACATCAGATTAGAACACGCTGGGGGAGGGGTGCCCGAGGGGTACAAGGACAGGTGGAAAGAGGTCTCAGAGCTGGGGAGTGAATATCTTGCATTTTCTGGGATTTGAGGCCTGTGGCCTGTAACCAAGAACCTCCGATACTTTTTGCCCCAGAATGACTCTTGGCACTTTATTTTTTAAATACTTTAAATTCCAAGTCTGAATTAGTATCTGTTCCCAGGCGCCTTTTCTCTATCTTCTCCTACAGAATTGGGACCTGGTGCAACAAACACAAAACTACCTGAAATTGCTGCTTTCCATAGTTAACAGCGATGGTGAGTCTGTCTCTTCCAGAGCCCTCAAGCTACTGTACCTTTTGGGGTTCCCAGTTCATTACACCCCAACTCTATATTTGGTAGGGTCACACACCTACCTTTTGCTCTGTGGGAAAGGAATTTGAAGAGTCCCTAGAATCCCACAGGCTGGGTGGGACTTGTCTGTTGTTTTATTCTATGTCCTCAAAATCCTGAAAAACAAATGAAGAATTCATTACCATCTCAGCCATGCACAGGGTGTTTCAGCACCGGCTCATTTTGCACATCAGTATTGTGTAGGGGGCCAGAATGGGCCTCTAATTCAGAAATACGAGGTTGAAGTGACAGAATCAATCCTGGCTCTGCTCACTGGGTACACACAGACCCTAGTAGAGGGCCTGGTCTCTGGCGAGTACTCCAGTTACTTTGGCTGTTTCAGTTGTATGGACCTATTTTGCTCAGTGTCTCTAGGGCAGACTCTAACTCCTTGGTAACAACCAGGACTTCTGTGGTGTTGTACTTGTTCAAACAAGTGGAAATATATTGGCTCATGTAACCAAGATGGCCCAAGAACATCATAATGAACATCATAAATGTCTAACGAACATCATAAAGAATCTCTCTCCTCTTCTCAAGACCACTGTCTTAGCTTCACAGCAAGCAGCCATCCCTGGCTTGTCTCCTGCCATCCTAGCTCCTCCAGGGCAGGGAGACTGCTTCACTCCCTGGAGCTCCAATAAATGTCTAAGTTCATGGTCATTGGCCCAGTTTGGGTCAAATTCCCATCCCACTAGGGTGAGGATTGAAAATTTTTAAAAAGTCACATGTCAGCCCCTGGAGATAGACATTGGTTCTCTAGCTGGGACAGTACCACCCCAGCACCAGCCCTCAAAGGTTTCCTGGGAACGTCTCTCTGGAGTATTGGATGTTGCAGAAATTGGGAGGTGGGGAAGGTAATACTACTTGCATGTGGTGGGTGTTGGCCAGGAATACTGAATATCCTGTAACCCCTGCAGTAAAGAATTGTCATACCCCAAAATACTTGTAGTGCCCCCTGGGAAACTGGGTAGGGGCATATAGTCAGCCCCACCTAAATGACATGGGCAGAGTGGAATGTCTAGACTGGACTGCTTCCCCAGAAGTACACCAAGAACTATAGCCAGATGAAAGAAGGGCTGCTACAGATGCCCGCCACTTGCTCCTTTCTGGGACCAGGTTGGAGAAGAGCCTTGGGGAGGCCCACTGGAGAAGAGGGAGGCTAGTGGTGGCCTGGCTCCTTCACACTAGCCCGGGGTGGTGGTGCTTCCCTGCTCATCAACCCGTCTGCTTTTCTTCTGGGCTTCCTGTCCTGTGGTTCCTGAGTAGATGACAGCGGGCTCCTGGTACACTGTATTTCAGGCTGGGATCGGACCCCCCTCTTCATCTCCCTCCTACGCCTTTCCTTGTGGGCTGTGAGTATGGATGGGCTGAGCTGTGGGATCAGGGAGCATTCAGAGGCCCCTCCCAGGTTATGCTCCTTGTATGCATTAGGATTGTCTCCAGAACACAGAAGATTTGGGGTGAAGGGCGGGGCCCAAATATTTAGTGTAGGTGTTGTTTAACCCTGTTTTGGGGATTGTTCATAAGCCTGTGTTGTCATTAGTTGTGGTTCAGCTCCTGGCATGAGAAGATGGCTCTGTCATGGGGTGGCACATGTTCCGTGGTCTCTTCCAGGATGGGCTCATTCACACATCCCTAAAGCCTGCTGAGATCCTCTACCTAACTGTGGCCTATGACTGGTTCCTCTTTGGGTAAGCCTTTGAGGAATGTCAGATTTTGGTTGTGGGACAGGTTTTGGTGCCTCGGTAGCTGTTGCTCCCATGACTGGAGTCAGAAATAAGGACAATCCCACCCCATGGGAGGGACTGAAGCTGCTGATCAGACCTCACCTGACATGCACATCAATGACATGGTCTGTCCTTGGTGACCCAGACCCCTTTGACCTTCTCTTCTTGATGCTGCTCACTTTGACCTCCTGGCCCTCCTTTTTTTCAGGCACATGTTGGTAGATCGGCTCAGCAAAGGAGAGGAGGTGAGTACTGTGAGCACAGCTCAGGGACAAGAGGGACAGAATGATGGTCTCTTTGGTTTCCATACTTTGGAGGCAGCTCCTTGCCCCAGGCATGCTGGGATGTGGCCACCTGTCCTCTCCTCCTCAGGTAACATGACTGGAAAAGCACCAGCATGTTAGCTCCCTGTTCTGGGGCTCAGGGTCCTATGCAGTGTAGAGGATATGTGTCCACGCATCAGTGTGAGCAGTTATGTGGCTGTTTTGGCTGCCTGTGACCTTCCCCTCCTTCTCCTGGGTAATTTGTTTTCCATGCTCACCTGGAACCAAGTTATAGGTCCTTCTCCTTGCCCCGGCAGGGTCCTGCCCCACCCCTTGCTGGCTGCCTCCAGGTCACTTTCCTATCTGGACAAGGTCTTCCTTCCTCTTCGGTGATCAGCATCCTCTCCCCGCTCCCCACATCCTCCATACCCCATCCTTTTTGCTGCTTTTCGCAGGCTTTGCCTGTTTGGTGTGCTTGTTTTCCGCACACACAGGTCTGAAGTCAGACCTTAGGCTGTCCTCTTGTTGTCTGCTTATTGCCTGGGTGACCTTGGGTAATGTGCTTAACCTTGAGTCTCCTGGTATCGAGGAGGGTGCTGCCTCCCTAAGGGGATGACTCCAGATGCCCAGCATGGAAGCTGTCCCACAGTGCTCTTTCTCTTCTGTCCCCCACCCCCCATCTTCCTGAAGCATCTTTCTCATCTTTCTCACCCTCCTGAGGCTGCTTCCTTCCTGGGCATCTTATCTCGCGCCTCCTCCTTTTGTTCCTCCGTCTCAGCTGCTCCTCTCCCCTTCCAAATCTCTTCTTCTGAGCACTTATCGCATCTGCCAGGGCTGCAGAGCTCATAAGCCTGTTCCTCAGAGGCCTCCATGAACTCTGTCAGAAGCAGTAACTTTGGCATTGAAATTGGTTCTTAAAGAAGCCTCTTTGTAGCCTCTCGTTTTAGGACTTTGCAGGATCTCCAGGACATTCTACCCTCCCGGCAGTCTTGCTCCTCATCCCAAAGCCAAAGTCTGCCTTCAGAGACTTAGGGCAAAGGATGGGGCTGAATTGAGGGGGGACTGAGTTCAAACTCTTGACATCTCTCAGTATAGACAAGAGGGTCTCTTTTGCTGGAGTGTTGGTCTTCAGAGTGTGGGCTTTTCTTTTACCTCCACCAAACACTCCAGACATGAATGCTTTAGAAAACAAAACCTCAGCATCACTCTGTTCCCCTCCCCTGGCTTTCAAGTTCGCAGAACACATTAGCATATTTTTTTTTTTTTGAGTTGGAGTCTCACTCTGTCACCCAGACTGGAGTGCAGTGGCAGCTCCCGGCCACCACAGCCTCGACCTGCTGGGCTCCGGCGATCCTTCCGCCTCAGCCTTCCAAGTAGCCGGAATTACAGGCATGCGCTACCATGCCCGGCTGATTTTTTGATTTATTGTAGAGATGAGATCTTGCTGCCCAGGCGGGTCTCGAACCCGCGGGCTCAGGCAATTCACTCACCTCAGCCTCCCCAAAGCGCGGGATTACAGGCTGAGCCACTGAGCCGGCCACATTAGCATATTAAAGACTAAAAAGTCTGTGGTGCACGCACGTATTTAATTTTATGTAGCACATTTTCATACCTGACCTAGGCAACCCCTCCTTTTAGGGGCAGTTCCTTGCCAGGGGGTACTAGGATAAGGGACTCGTACGGGCTCCGTGGGATGTATATTTCTTTGAGAGAGGGCTTCATGGACCATGGGAACTTTGGGAATCACTGGGGGAGTTTGTTTACAGACTGCAGAGACTGAAGCCAGGTGTGTACCTTTTGAAGACCCACTGGGCAAGGGCACTGGCTGGACAGGAGAGGAGAGAATTTACTTATGGCAGTGGGGATGCAGCTAGAGGTTAGGAGCCTCCTGCCTGTGCCTGCCTCAGACTTAAAACCTGACCCATGTAGCTCCTCAGCCAGGCAGACCCTAGGCCAGACAGTGGCTGCCCCCAGCCCCAGTTCTCTTGAACTACTGTTTCTGGTTGCGTCCCCTGAAAAATGTGGTCCCGTTCCCTTCCATGTGTTCCTGCTTTGTTCATTAATCTCCCTGCCACCAAATCATTTCTCTCCCAGCTGTCTTTCCCTGTTAGCCTCTCTCCCTGGGGTGCTTAGAAGAGTAGAAAAGGGGGAAGCTACTGTTTGCTTTATCCTTTTTAATAGCTTGAGAACACATGTTGAATTTGAAGGTGGTTTGAAAAGTCACTGGCTTAACCTCTTGCAATCCCAGGAGGAAAATATGTTCCTTCCTTCCTTGCCCCAGCCGCAGTACATCTGCCAGGCCCTGCTAAGCCCTCTCTACCACCCACACCATTTATAGACCAAAATATCCTGCAGAGTCCCCAAAGCAGTGCTGCTCTCCAGCAAGAGGATTGACCAGAGTGGCTAGCTGCCCTCTCCTGGGAGCTCTGCCTTGATTCTTCTCATTGTACACTGCTTTTTGGTCTTTCCTTTAGATTTTCTTCTTCTGCTTCAATTTTTTGAAGCATATCACCTCTGAGGAGTTCTCTGCTCTGAAGATCCAGAGGTAAGCAGAAGCCTGCCCCTCATGCTAGAACCAGGGTGCCCCGAGAAAGTCTGCTCACAGCAGGCAGAGGCTAGCCACATCATTCCTCCCTGCTTTCCTCCATGTTGGCAGGCTGGCACTGTCCTCCCTGCCTTCCCTGTGAGGCCAGTGTCAAGCTCTCTAGTGAGGGCCACTAGTGAAGAGCCTTCTGCAGGGAGGCCGTGTTGGGTCAGCCTGGAGTTACACTGGCCAAAAGGCTTCGGGGCAGGAGGGTGGCCTCTGATGAGCGAGAGAGCAGGGTGTGTTGCTGCAGGAAGAAGCCAGCTCAAGGACAGGAAGACTCCTGACTCCCCATGATCCTGAGCTGATTTTCTCTCCCTGGACTACTGCAGAAGGCATGCCTGCACACCATAGCAGGCAGCCCACCACAAAGGAGCAGAAGTCTGCTTCCAGCCTGGAAAATGCAAGAGTCTTGACTGGCAACTGCCTTAGGACTCCCATGAGTTGATGTCTTTGCTGAGTTCGTTTGCCTTCCTGATCCAAGCTTCAAGCGTGTTGTGCCAGACTTGAACTCTCAGGGCACAAACTGATAAGGAGGAAGGCTTTACTGGCCTCAGAAATCTAAATCTGCACTTATATATTGGACAGACCTGGGTGGGATGGATCCCAGAAGTGGGCCTGGAATTTTACAACACTTATAGTCAGGACCTATCTTCATGAGTTGCCAGTGAGTTGGAGCTGCTTTCCACGGGGGGCAGGGTTAGGAGTGGGGTAGTGCAACCCCAGCTAGATTGGAATTTACCGCTCTGGGTTCTGCTTATAGGAGGAAGAGTTTGCCAGCTCGGGATGCAGGCTTCACCCTAGAAGATATCTGCATGCTGAGTGAGTCCTGGGCCCTAGGAGATTTCCATTCCTCTGCTCATCTTTCTGAGCTTAGATCACACAGGAACTATTTGTTCTAGAAGCTTCTTTATATGGTGTGGAAGAAGTGGGGGAACAATAGTGGGAGAAAATAATTTGCTGACTTGCTGATCAGTGGCACTGGCTTCTTTCAGGACGAAAGGACCGAGGCAGCACCACCAGCCTTGGCAGCGACTTTTCCCTGGTAATGGAGAGCTCTCCAGGAGCTGCTGGGAGTTTCACCTACGAGGCTGTGGAACTGGTCCCAGCAGGAGCACAAACTCAGGCAGCTTGGTGAGGGGCCAACTGGGACCAAGGTCACTCACAGCTGTGGCCTAGGGCCGGCAGCACTAGGGAGCCAGGTGGAAGCTCTGAGAACAAAGGGGGCCCCGACAGAAGGCCTGAGAGCACAGCTCCATGCTCCTGCTGTCTCTGCTGGGCCTCGGAGGCCAACCATCTGGTTAGTGAAGGGCACTGCCTGTGGTGGCTCAGGAGCATAAAGGTCCAGGGCTTCCTCTGACAAAGAAGAAGCATCTGGATGGGGCAGGGGGAGGGGGAGGAGCTGGTATTAGAGGAGTTCCCTGGATCATTTGTCTGGCAGGGAGGGGGACCAGCTTGGGGAAAAAAGGTGAGTATGAGATGACTGGGAATTGGGAACTTGTTCGAGAGTCAACTCCCTTGAGAATCTGATGAAATCTGAGACCCTGCTGATGACTTTGTCCCTAGATAAATAGCTCAAGATTTTGCATAACATACGGCAGGGGGCAGCTATTAAACTGTTGAGAATCACTTTCTGGCATGTACTTTGATGCCACAGTCTCCATAAAGACCCAGCCCTTGCTGCTCATGGCCCTGAGCCAGAGGGAGTACTAAATGGATACCCACTCCCACGTGGCATTTTTCCAGAAGTAGACTGAATCCTGAGATTCAGTAAGGGTGTGCAGAGGGCTTGTGTGGGGTGGCCTCTTGGCCCACAGCCCTACTCTTTCTACTGCAGGAGGAAGTGTCATTCGTCCTCTCCACAGAGTGTGCTCTGGAATCGGCCACAACCCTCAGAGGACCGCCTGCCTTCCCACCAGGGGCTGGTGGAAGCCAAATCTTCCAGCTCTTCATCCTCAAACCATTCTGACAATTTTTTCAGGATGGGTAGCAGTCCCCTGGAGGTCCCCAAACCCAGGTGAGGCGCTCCAAAGCCCCTGCTGGTGGGGGTGACTAGCTCTCCCCTACAGGGTCAGAGGGTAGAGATCCAGCACCCGAGCTAGTGTCTCAGGTCAGGGTTTCTTGGCATGAGGCCTGGTGGGCAGTGTAACTAGGCCAGAAGAGATAACAAGCTTGCGAGTCCACTATCTGGAGGATGGGCTTAGGGCTGATTTTTCTTTTTTTTTTTGAGTTGGAGTCTCACTCTGTCGCCCAGACTGGATACAGTGGCCACTCCTGGTCACCACAGCCTCGACCTGCTGGGCTCTGGCGATCCTTCCGCCTCAGCCTTCCAAGTAGCCGGAACTACAGGCGCGCACTACCACGTCTGGCTAATTTTTTATTTATTGTAGAGATGAGGGCTCACCAAGTTGCCCAGGCGGGTCTCGAACCCGCGGGCTCAGGTAATCCACTCACCTCAGCCTCCCAAGGCATGGGATTACAGGCTGAGCCACCGAGCCTGGCTAGGGCTGATTTTAGAGTGGTCTGAGATTTCTCCTTCCTGGAGCCCTAGCAGAATTTAAGGGAATACTGGGAAATCATGTAGTGGTTGTGACATAATGGATGGGGAGTTGGGACTGTCTCTACTTGTCACCTTTGGCCGATCCCAGCCCCATATGGACCTCACATTGCAATTGAAGAGGTGGATCTAGAATCTGAATTCCTTCTCTCTCTTCCTGCCCATGTCCAAATTGGTGGGGCAGTGAGAACAGTTATTAGGGAATTAGACTAGATGTGTATGACTGGGGCAAACCACAGGCAACTTCACACACCTAGAAAAGGAGCAGCTCACCAGGATGGACACGCCAGAGCTGTGGTCAGAGTACCGCAGGAACAGTGATTCCTAGGTGAGGTTTAGGATTGAGGGATGATCTGGCACTTGGAAAGCATTTCCTTCCTAGCTGACTCTATGCCACTTTTCCCATTTCATACCCATAAGGAAAGAATCCTGTGAATTGCTTTGTCTTCTAAAGCTATAAAAAACGTCTAGCCTTTCTGGAGAGAATAAAGCAGTGTGAGACTTAAGAGGCCCTTAAACAATTCCAGGCAGAAAGGGACATTTAGAACAGGCATGGTAGGGCATGGTGGCTCATGCCTGTAATCCCAGCACCTTGGGAGGCCAAGACAGGAGGACTGCTTGAGGCCAGGAGTTTGAGACCAGCCTGGGAAACATAGCAAGACCCTGTCTCTACCAAAAAAAAAATTTTTTTTCACTTGTTTTCCTTTTTAAGTTGAAGTCTTACTCTGTCACCCAGGCTGGAGTGCAGTGGCACACTCATGGCTACCGCAGCCTTGACCTGCTGGATTCAGGCAATCCTTCTGCCTCTGCCTCCAAGAAGCTGGAACTACAGGCATATCCCACCACACCAAGCTAATTTTGTGGCTTATTGTAGAGTCGAGGTTTCCCCACGCTGCCCAGGCTGGTCTCGAACCCCTGGGCTCAGGCGATCCTCTCACCTCCACCTCCCTAAGTGCTGGGATTACAGGCATGAGCCACCATGCATGGCCCCCCCAAAATTTTTTTAAATAGAAGAACGAGGGTGAGCTTTGGAGTCTATCCCAGATTTGAGCCCAGTTCTGCCATGTAATGTCTGCATGACTTTGAGACTCAGTTTCTTCCTTTGTAACAGACCTGTTACAAGGAGAAAACTTTTGAAACTTCTAGAACCCTCCTCCCATCATCATTCCCTGGTTTGTCTCGGGCACAAGCAGACAATGAAGGAAGATGGGGAAGATCATCCTCTGCACATAGGTAGAGCAAGTAAGATATAGGTGAGTTAGCCAGGCATGGTGGCTCACGCCTGTAGTCCCAGCATTTTGCAAGGCAGAGGTGAGAGAATTGCCTGAGTCCAGGGATTCAAGACCAGCCTGGGCAACTTGGCAAGACCTCTTCTTTACAATAAATCAAAAAAATTAGCCAGGCACAGTAGCATGCACCTACTTGGAAGGCTGAAGCGGAAGGATCACCTGAGCCCAGCAGGTCAAGGCTGGGGTGGTCATGAGTGTGCCACTACACTCCAACCTGGGCAACAGAGTAAGACTCCTACTAAAAAAAAAAAAAAGGTGAGTAGGAACTCTGGACTGCACTGTTCAGAGGCATCCTGTGCACTCACCTCTACAGATGAGCTCTTCTCTGTCTCTGAGTGCTAGAGCTGAGTCTATTAAACCAAAACCATGAGCCCTCTCTGGCCCCATGGGAGATTTGATGTATACTGCTGAGAAGAGACAGTACCAGGCAGACAAGCCCACATATCTGTGCTTGTTCCGATCCTCTATGTGGGGCTGGGGTACATGCCTGATGCCGTGCCCCCCTTGTCTGCACCCAGCTGTCCTCAGGGCTGCAGTGGCACTGTGTGACCCTTACTGTTCTGGGCTCTGGCTTTTGCTCATGGTCCCTGCCTCTTTTTCTGCCTATGCAGCACTGCTGAACTAAGAAGAAAACCAGATTTCTCTAATTCTCTGGGTCCTGCCTCAGTCCTAACTGTCCACACTGCTGGGAGTTCTCATGCCAAGGAGTACTCCATCACCCTTTCCCACACCTAGCTTGTCTTCCCTGTCTGCCTGCCAAAAGATCTCACTTTCCAATCCTGTGATAGTTTTCCTTCATCTCATGTGTGACATTCTGCCTTCAATGGGTGGCAAAGACTGTTATTGCTGGTCCAGCATGGCCAGCCACCAAGGCCCCTCTATCTCAAGAGGGTAGGAGGACTGAGGGTGTCCTTCTGTGTGCTAGGGCATGACCAAGGCTGGGATAGCTGGATCAAAGTGGGTATGAGGCTTAGGGTGTTTGATCCTTCTACTGGTCTGTTCTGGGGATGCCTGCCTGGAGCCAGGCTGGGCTGGCCAGGAGATGGGCTTTTTCTAAATTGGATGCTTGTTTGCCACAGGTTTTAAAAGTCTAGATTATTCAGATTTGGAGCATTCTAATTATGTATTTCCATTAACATTAAAATTAATTTAGTCTCTTTTATCTTAAAGTGCCTAAGGGATCCTGTCATTAGCTTCCCTGATTCTTAGGTAACAATAGCCAATCATATCTTCGCTGCAGTAGGAGAAGCTGTATGGAAAGAAACCCTTTAGCAAAGCTATCTATGACAGCCAAATTCCTCTCCTAATGTGAATTCTACAAGCATATCTCTTTTAAAGCAGGACTCCCCTGTGAATGGAATCTGTGAAGCTTTTTTCAAAGCTAAGTAGTAGGTGTTACCGGGTTGGGGAGGAAGTTCTGTGGGATGCTGATTCTTACCAAGCCCCAACCCATACCCCTCACTGGGAAGACTGGTGGCTTTCTAGCATTGTTAGCTGCTGCTCCTGTAGCAGCTTATAATTTAGCTGAATTTCTGGACTACTGTTAAATCTCTCATCATCTGTAGGGCTGGGGATTGGGAAGGGGCAGATCCAATGAATGCTCTGAGCTCATATGCCTCCCGAAGTGTTCCTCAGCTCTGCACAGTCTTGGTCTCTGCTCTGGAGTCTGACATCCTTTAAGGGTAGGGGGGTGGCTAGCACAGCATTGTCCATGCCCAAGGAGGGATGGCGCCACTACTGAGCCCAGCTTGAAGCTAGGCTGCCTGAAGAGCAGATGAGGTTAGCTAAAGGATGCCCAGCAGCCTGGTTGAATAGCTAAGTATCAACACAGGAACCATCCTCTGCTGCCCAGTTAGCTTCCCTTCCCCCAGCCACTACCACCCGCTACCTGCTTGTTGTAATGAGCTCTGTCTCAGTCTGTCTTTATGAGGCAAAGAAGCCAGACTGCTCTCTGCAACACATGAGGTTCCTGTCTCATGTTTGATATGTTCTTGCATGGGACCACAGCTCCAGAGCTGGAGTGAGCGGTAAGAAACCTAAAGGCATTGCCAGCCTGAGATTTAGAAGAGAAAACATGGAGACCCAAAAGCCTTCTCCTTGGGCTGCTATAGGAGTGCAGAGGTCCCTGGTTAAGTGACATGCACATACATGCAATTTTTAGAAAGCCAGGCTGGAGGAGGCCCCATTCCTAGTGATGTTCACTTGAGCAGAGGCTGTAGGACCATTATCTGGAAGCACTCTGGAGCAGGCTTGGGCATGAGGAGAGTAGGTTTGGATTAGGTAATATCCAAGTCCCCTTAAAACCTGGGATTGTAGCTCTCTCGAGGCTCAAATACTAACTCCCTGTGACTCTGGATTTCCATTTTATTTCTTTTTTGGGGGGAGAAGTCAGAGTCTCTGTTACCAGGACTGGAGTACAGTGGCACACTCACAGCTACTGCAGCTTCAATCCACTGGGCTTAGGAGATCCTTCCAAGTGGCTGAAAATACAGTTGCGTGCCACCACACCCAGCTAGTTTTTTTGTTTTTTTTTTTGAGTTGGAGTCTCACTCTGTCGCCCAGACTGGAGTGCAGTGGCCGCTCCTGGCCACCACAGCCTCGACCTGCTGGGCTCCAGCGATCTTCCGCCTCAGCCTTCCAAGTAGCCGGAATTACAGGCATGCACTACCATGCCCAGCTGATTTTTTTTTTTAATTTATTGTAGAGATGAGGTCTTGCTGCCCAGGCGGGTCTCGAACCCACGGGCTCAAGCCCAGCTAGTTTTTTTAATTAATTGTAGAGATGACAGTCTCACCAAGTTGCCCAAGCTTGGTTTTGAATCCCTGGACTTGGGCAATCCTTTTGCCTCTGCCTCCCAAAGTGCTGGGATTACAGGCATGAACCACCATGCCCAGCTCCATTTTTTTAATCTGTGTAATCAGAAATTTAGACCTTCCTAGCTGTATACCTTTAAGCTTTCTATGTCAGCCCCCTGAGTTAGATGCTTTCAAGTGAAAGTAATAGGAAACACATCTCAAACTGGTTTAAACAACACAATACTGAAAAGTATTTAAAAGCCGGGCTCGGTGGCTCAGCCTGTAATCCTGCGCCTTTGGGAGGCTGAGGTGAGTGGATTGCCTGAGCCCGCAGGTTCGAGACCCGCCTGGGCAGCGAGACCTCATCTCTACAATAAAAACCAAAAAATCAGCTGGGCATGGTAGCGCATGCCTATAATTCCGGCTACTTGGAAGGCTGAGGCGGAAGGATCGCTGGAGCCCAGCAGGCGAGGCTGCGGTGGCCGGGAGCGGCCACTGCACTCCAGTCTGGGCGACCGAGTGAGACTCCAACTCAAAAAAAAAAGAAAAAAGAAAAGTATTTACAGTCAGCTCTCCATATCTGTGGGTTCCAAATCTTTATCAACCAACTACAGATCCAAAATAGTCAGGATAACAATACAACAACAAAAAGTAATGCAAACTTAAACATGCAGCATAACAACTACTTACAAAGCATTTACATTTTATTAGGCAAAGTATATGGGCGGACGTACGTAGGTTATATGTCTAACCTATGTTCACCCTTGAACAATGTAGCAATTGGGGCATCAAGCCCTGGGCAGTCAAAAATCAATGTATAATTTATGACCTCCCAAAAACCTAACTGCTAATACCTTGTTGCTGACCAGAAGCCTTACCTATAACATAGGACACACATATTTTGTATGTTGTACGTATTATATACTGTATTCTTACAATAAAGTAAGCTAGTGAAAATTTTAAGAAAATCATAGGGAAGAAAAAGTATATTTACTATTCACTAAGTGAAAGTAGATCATTATAAAGGTCTTCATGCTGGGTACGCTGAGGAGGAAAAGGAAGGGTTGATCTTGCTGTCTTGGGAGACGGAAGCAGAGGAAAATCCGTGTAAGTACACCCATGCATTTCAAACCTGTGTTGTTCAAGGATCAACTGCACTAGACCATGTTACATAAAGGACTTGAGCCTCTGAAGATTTGGGTGTTTTTGTTTGTTTTTAGTCAGAGTCTCACTCTGTCGCCCAGGTTGGAGTGCAGTGGCATGCTCACGGCCACCCCAGTGTCCATCTCCAGGCTCAGGCGCTCCTTCTGCCTCAGCCTTCCAAGTAGCTGGAACTATAGGCATGTGCTACCATGCCCAGCTAATTTTTTTGATTTATTGTAGCGATGAGATCTCTCCAAATTGCCCAGGCTGGTCTTGAACCTCTGGGCTCAGGCAATTCTCTCGCCTTGGCCTCCCAAAGTGCTGGGATTATAGGCTTGAGCCACCATGCCTGACTGGATCTGGGTGTTTGTGGGGAGATCCTGGGGCCAATTCTCTACAGATACCGAGGAACAATTATATATGGAGAAGTCCATATATATATATATATATATATATATATATAGAAAAGCAGTCTTCGAGTGCTGGCTCCTCAAGGTTCCATCTCCCTTTCCCTGTGGTTCCTACCCTTTGCCTCCTTCCATATGTCAGTCAGCTTTGTTCTCTGGCCACCTTCCCTAATGGTGGAAAAATGGCTGACAGCGGTCATGGGATGACACCCTGCTTCCTTTCTTACATCTAGGGATCACAGGAGGGCCTCTTTTTCCAGTCATAGATTAGAAGTTCTGTGCCTTATTCCAGTTGGAGGTTATGTGCCTGTCCGTGAGCCAGTCCCTGGGAACCCCACCCCATTATCAGGAAAGAAGATCAGTGTATTATCAGCCAGGGCTTTGGTCACACCTAGGTTTTAATGGTGGCCTTGCCACTTCTAGCTGTGTGACTTGGAAAAATCACTTCCCTTCTGAACTCAGTTATTGTACCCCATTTTTAAAATAGGAATAATGGTTCTGGCCTTCATAAGTAGGGAGTTAAGTTAGAAAATGGAGTGAAGTACCTGGCACATAGTAAATACTCATCCTTTTCATAAATGCTCAGTAAACTGTAGCTGTGGTTAAGGACCTGTCCTTATCATTTATCATTGGCCCTGTGGGCCATGTCAGGGACTAGGCAGTGAGGTAAAAAGACCAGGCCAGGCACCCCACCCAGACCTGTTTATTGCGTGGGTTTAAGTCAGCTCTGCTTGTATCAATGTTCTTGAACCCTCTTCCTGAAAGGACTAGCTAAAAGACACCTGTTCTAAGTCGGTCCTCAGCAGGGCATCTGGCAGGAGGGTGGGGCTGGTGGGCATTGAAGCACTCAGCACTGTGAAGAGGGCTGTGGACTGCATCCAGCCAAGGAAGTGAAATGTGGCCGAGAAGCCACCCTATGAGGCCGAGGCCAGAGCCCTCGTGATATGGACAGAAGACCTCTGAAGTGTCATCTCTGCCGCTCTCCAGTTTGAGGGTTGCTTGGTCATGTGTTTTCCAGTCCTCTGTAGTAGGACAGCAGAGGTGGTGGAGCTTGGACATCTCTCTTTTTGCTGGTCTATTTGCACTTGAGTAGGAGTACAGGGCAGAAGGGTTTAGTAAAGCTGGCTGAGTTACCTGTGTTCATAGACTGGAAGGCTCTTTTCCTTTCTTCTTTCAGTATGCAGGTGCAGGTCCTCCTCCTAGTGATTCTCATCTGTGGGTGTCCCCTCAGGCCAGCTCATCCAGGCTGGTATTTGTGAGCACCTCTCTGCTTAGCATGGCCCCTTGCTCTCAAACCCAGGAGCTGAATGTTCACCTTGCAACCCTTTCTTTGAAAAGTTATCAAGTAGGAAAACCCATTTGTAGCCTATGTGCTCACTTGAAAAATTCCCGGGTTCACAAAAGATAGCTGCTTACTGACAGATGCTTCCTATCCCCTGGGATCACACGTTGCTGCTATCTGTGCTGTCTAGTCCATCCAACAGCTTTCCTCTGGCTGCTCCACTTGCAGTTCTTGACTGGTGTTACTTGCTGGGACACTGGGGAAGTATAGCCTGGGAGATCTGGAATCCTTGAGGAGAACCTGTCATTAACTGCATTCCATTTCTCATTTTCCCCTTGGCAGTAATATTCTTTGATAGCTCTGGGGGAGTGGGTCGTGGTCCCAGGACTGCCTCATTCAGTCAGCATCCTTTCGTTCTATCAACAGTCTGGTTTCTAGCTATTGTTTTCCCATCAACTGCTAGAACCGGAAAAGAGATTCTGCCTTCTGTTTGAACGATAGGTAAGATTTATGAAGCCAGACTGTGCCTCAGGATTGTGCTGGCCAAAGGCCTAGCATGACCTAGAGGAAGCACAGGGCAGGCTTCCTCTGGGAAGCTGTCTCTTTGATCTGCAGACTACCGGAGACCAGTGAAGTTTCTCCCTCTAGAGACAAAGGAGGCCCTGCTTTGTCAAGCCCTAGGGACTTCCACCAGGGAACAGACCTCGTACTGTTTTCATCCCTAATGCTGCCATCACACACCTTCTAGAGTTTAGCAGGAATGATGAATGTGGCAAGTCTATATGTTGCAGGGGGTTCCAATTCATGGCAGCCTTAACATAGAAGGCCATCTGTTTTCCCTGGTCTCAAGGTGGTTGTTTCAGGACAAATCTTCAGTCATTCTTGAATTTAAAAATCTCTTCTTGCATTCACTGGCAAGAAGAACCTCAGGCAAGTAACTTCACCAGTATGGGTTGCCTTTTCCCCATCTGTAAGATGGGACTGGCTAACGATTGCTGGAGCTGGCCAGGTGCAGTGGCTCATACCTATAATTACAGCACTTTGGGAGGCCAAGGCAGGAGGATCACTTGAGCCCAGGAGTTCAGGAGCAGCCTGGGCAACGTGGTGAGACTCCGTCTGTAAAAAAATTAAGTTAAAAATTAGCCAAGCAAGGTGGTGCATGTCTGTAATCCCAGCTACTCAGAAGGCTGAGGCAGGAAAATCACTTGAGCCCCGGAGTTAGAGGTTGCAGTGAACTATGATCAAGCCACTCACTCCAGCCTGAGTGACAGGGTGAGAGGGGAAAAAGGATTGCCACAGCTACAGTGCCTGCCCAGCTGCACTCAGGTAGCAGCTACATGAGGATGAGATTGGTCTGGTAACAGTGGGGCTATTGCTTCAGACTAGGAGCCCTTGATGCCAGCCAGGTCGGTGGGCCAAGGTCAGTGAGCATTTTTCTCTGCTCCCTACCCCCCATCTTTCATGCCTTTTTCTGGGTGCCTACCAGAGCACCTTTCACTGTTCTTGAATTAAAGAATAAAGGGTGAAACATCAAAGATGATGTGCCTCTGAGGACTGGGACCTGGGCTAGTTGGTGGAAGTTTGGCCTTGCTTGATGTGTCCCTGTCTCCTCCCCCAACCCCACTGGCTGGGCTTCTGCCCAGGACAAAGGAGAGAGGTTAGCTATGAGTGGGGAGGAGGTGGCAGCAGTAGATCCCCAGCACAACTTTTCTCCTCCTACTTCCTCCAAGCCTCCATCAGAAAAAGACCTGATGAAGCTGTCAAGTTGCCTGCCTGGTTCATCCCTTCCCTCTGGGCATGGCTAGTGAGTTCTGAATACAAACTATGGCACCTGGAAGGCACTGCAGAGGAAGGGAGGACCTTCAATCTAGGTCACCACCCTCCACAGTCCTTAGGAGGCCTGTTCTCTCTCCTCAGACAGGACTTCGGTGGCTCCTGGAGTACTCCCAGCCTTGCTCCCTTCATTTTGGAGCCTTTGAGATTATCCTTGCCGTGTCCACCACCAGTGCAGGCACGCCTGGCCCCAGGCTTTTGTTCTGACTCACCTCTTATCACCCTGCTTTGCTCTTGTTCTTTGTCTCCTAGAAGTCTGCAGAAGCATTGTCTTCACAACCCAGCCTAGAGCCTATCTTATGGTCTACTCTTCTTTCTTGGGTCGCAATTTATCTAGCCTTTTTTTTCTTTGAGAAAGTAGTTGACAGCAGAACCTAGCAGCCTTAATAGTCCCCAACCCCCTCCAGGGCCTCCCTGTCAGGCATATGACTGACTGCATCATCTCCCCTCTCTCTCCTCTCTGCCCCAGATCAGTGGACCATCCCCTGCCCGGATCCTCTCTCTCCACAGACTTTGGCAGCTGGCAGATGGTCACAGGCTGTGGCAGTATTCAGGAACGGGCTGTCGTGCACACAGACTCCTCTCTCCCTTTCAGCTTCCCGGATGAGCTCCCTAACAGTTGTCTGTAAGTGTCTTGAGAAGGCAGGATGCTCCCTGCCTGTATAAAAAGCTGGTGAGCAATCAGGAGTGCTGATTAGGAATGAGGCAAAGGCTAGGGAGCTGGCTTGGGATCCCTGCCCCTCCTCCTCCCCCTCTGTCTCAGCTGCTGGACCCCTGAGGTATGAAGGAGGCCTGTGGGCTAATCAGGAAGCACACTGGGGTGTGTGTTCACTCCCCCGAGCTTCTAACACCCATCCACGGGTGTTGGGTATACCCTAAGGGAAAGCTGGCTGGACTGTATAGAAGATGCTATTTCTGTACAAGCCTTTGCCTGATAAGAGAATCCTTTGAAGATAGAACAGTGGGACAGTGAAGGTAGGTGTTTTAGTGAAGGCCAGAGCCAGAATGGCGCTTTGTCAGCATGAGGCTGTGCTTCTCCTAAGCAGAACCACGGGTTACTTGCTGTCCCTGCCCTCTTTATCTTCTGCTTTTGCCTCTGGGCAGGAAAGAAAATTGGACGGGAATACTAGGTCCCACACCTATACCACCCTCTTCTTCCAAGGCTACAATACTCGGCTTCCAACTCTTGTAGTACATCTGCCTGACTTGAGCAGCTACCTCTGGGGAAGCCTCCTGCCCCCTGCCTGGTTTGCTGCTTCATGGATGTCAGGTAGAAAAAAGTCTCCAGTGGCCTGCTCCTCAGATGTGGTGCCTGAGGGGGCCCCTCAGTAAGTCTACCCTTTACCTCCACACCATGGGCCAGATGAACTTCAAATGGCCAGGGATTCATCCCCATCGCCAGCGACAGAATCCAGCCTATATCCACCAGGTTGGAGGCAAGAGCCTTGGGGAGCTGGGAAGGAAAAGGGGCTCTGGATCCCAGCTAAGGGTAGATAGGTCAGCCAGACCTTGGAATTCCAGGTTTGCACAGGCTGGCCATGCAGCTAAGAGGTCACCAGAGGGCTTCTGAGGCCACTGTGCCTAGCACAACCTCCTCTGCAGCCAGGCCCCGGGGCCAGAAGCATGATCTCTTAGATTTTTGAAGAACAAAATAAAAGTTTGTATCTTTCTACAGGGACTTCCTACTTCAGCCAAATTTGCCAAAGCGCCATCTCTGGAGGAAGCACAGAAAGCACCCCTTACTTGAACAGACAACTCCAGCCCCAGATCACCCAGCCCAGAACCTTCATTTAGGTCCCAGGCAGCACTCTAAGCTTCTAGTCAACCCTCCAGTTCTGGGAGGTTCCCAGAGTGAAGGCTGGATTCTGCATGATCTCAAGGCCTCCAAGATTGCAGGGTAGGGTCAGGGTCAATTCCTGGTGAAGTCACACGCCATGCGGGTTCAGCACTTAGGCTTTGTTATCAGAGAAACTTACTCCCAACACTTAATCGCTCTGCTTACCAGCTGTGTCTTGGGGTGTCAACCTTGACTTTTCTGAGCTTGTTGGCTCATCTCTTGAGAAGGAATGGCACAATGGTACCTTACTGCCGCTGTGTGTTCTCAGATGGGGCATGTGTTCTCTCTAGTTTTCTTGTCTCTAAATGGGTTATCATCTCTGCTCCTGCCTTTCAGAAATGGGAGAGCAGGGGCAATGAGAATGATCGTGTTTGAATCTTTGGCTTTTCCTGTGAATACAAACCAGTTGTCTGTTTCTCCCACTTATGCCATAAGGAGAATCTGAGAGCAGTGCACATGGCCTCTGCCCTGTGTTAAACCTAATCAGAAAGTAAAGAAGCTTTAGGGCCACACATCTTTCCCAAATGCCAGGAGACACTTCAAGGTTATTCATAGTATTGCAGGAGTCCAGTGTCAGTTCCATCTTAGTACTGCTGTGGAAGCTATTTGACTTTTCTTTGCCCCAGAGCCTGCTACTTCTTTCACATATCACTCCCACCAGTCTACTTTCCTGAGGATTCTGTCTCCCCATACTTACCCCAGGACTGTCATTTATCCTCAGATCTCTGTCTGCTCCCCAAAGCCCTGGGGTGTGTATCATTTGGACTTAGGTACATTTCTGCTGCCTGACAGATCTCTAGGGAGAGATTACCCAGAGATTGATGTATTGGGGGAAATTTGGAGGAAGATAGTGGTCATGGCTAGTCTTAGTGAATAGGTAAGTGAGAATGTGAGGGCTCATCTCATGTGGGTCTGTGACCCCTAGAAAGTGCCCTCCAGAGGATCGGGGGAACACCATGACTACTTGACCTTTGAGTCCAGCGGTTGCATGTAGCTGATACATTGGGCTTCTTCTATTAAAGGGGCTCTTCAGAGTGTTGGACAGCCTCATGTGGAATTCACGCTTTGAATAAGCCTGAGTTTGTGTGCACTTATTTCCCTTATAATTCCAGGGCAAGGAGAGAAGAGGGCTTTCATCTGTGATCAGTCCCTATAGAGCCTAGGGGAGGAAATTATAGAATAAGAACACAGATCCTGCTGAAAAAGTCCACAGGGAACCACAGTGACTAAAGTTGGAGCTAGAGCCTCAGAGGTTTCCAGTGGGGGACCCTGGCCTCACCGGAGCAGTCAGTGGGTTCTTCCAGGGCAAGAGCTTCCTCCCAAGATGCATCAGGTCGCAGCCTCAAGATGACTGATGCCTTTCCCAAGCCAAGGTCTGCTGCCAGATCTTGGGGGTCTCACTACTAGGTAAAAGACATCATGCTTCCACTTGTTCTTACTGAGGAATGGAAGTTGAAAGCTATTGGCTTGTTCTCTCCTGCTTAACTTTTCCCCCTTCTCCAGTCATTACAGAGATAGTTATTTTCCCAACAGGAAGATCAGTGCCCCAACAAAAGTTTGCTCTCCAGGTGAGAACAGTGGCCTGAAGGCTGGGAGGAATGGTTTAAGGGAGGAACAGGACCAAATATTGGGGGCCTGAACCACAAAGAGAGATGCTGTGGCCACAGGACAGATGCTGGTGCAGTGCAGTCAGAAGCACAAGGATAGGCAGGGTGGAGTGAGGATGAGGATGCTGGCTCATATCCCAGAGTAATGCCTTCATTCTTTCTCTCCCTCCTTCCCCATAGGCTTGCAGCCCTGAGCGACCGGGAGACTCGCCTACAGGAGGTGCGCTCTGCCTTCTTGGCCGCATACAGCAGCACAGTAGGGCTTCGGGCAGTAGCCCCTAGTCCCTCTGGTGCCATTGGGGGCCTGCTGGAGCAGTTTGCCCGTGGTGTTGGACTCCGGGGCACTAGCAGCAGTACCTTGTGAAGCAGCCAGCCCATGACAGTTTCCTGCTCCTCTCAGCTGAGCCCTTAGTGGAATCAAAGCCATGCCTGGCCAAAGGGGTACTTTGAGGGCAGGGGAAATCTCACTACCCGTCTCTGTCACTTATATAGCAGCCCCAAAGCTGAGCAGGGCCTTGGACAGGGTTTTCCTAGCCTCTTGACTGGTGACCATCACCCTGTCTTTTCACTGCCTCCCGCCTACCACAGTCTTGGCCAGGATTCCCAGCAACTCTCAGAACTCTGGGGTTTTCCTGTGGCCTTGTGGGTGCCATGACTTCACAAAAGACCCCACCTCCCAATTCTTGTTTCCTGGGGAGAAGGGGTCACCTGCACTGAATGAGGCAGTTTGACACAAATCACAAAATAAAATCAAAGTCTTTTTAAACAACCACTCTTGCTTCCTCATTTGCTTGCTCTCTTTGCTGTCTGTTTGGAAGATTTTCAGTGTCCTTCCTTGTGCTGAACAAGGGGGTTGGGGGAGGAAGGTGAAGCAGGAAGAGAACTGAAAATTTGGGTGTGTCTCTCAACTCTTGAGCCATGGCAAGCCCTTCAGTGGGGTAGGAACATGTACTCAGAAGACTGGTAATAGTGGCCCTTGGCCTGAATGGGCCCCTAGTCACCTAGGGAGCCTGTTTCTCTGTGCCATTTCCAGGGCTGCCTGAAATCTAGGCTTAGGGTTGCTGTGATCTTCATTTGGGAATTGGGGGTGGGGGATATTCATCTTTAACAAGCTCTTCAGGCAGCAGGTCCTGGTATAGGTGACTTGCAGCTTCTGCCTCAAGGATTCCTGCCTGTGATGGAGAGAGGCTTTGGACATAGCAGTTGGTGCACACTTGGGAGCCTGGCTGACCACCACGCTCTTTTCCAGTATGACCTGGAGTAGATTGCATCATGAGAGTGTGTTCGCATCTCTAATGCTATGAAGTCATAAGGGATCAAAGGTATGGGCAGAGGGCTTTGCAGATGTCATCAGTGTGGATATGCAGAAAATATAGTGAATGTTTATTAAGCACTTGCTGTGTACTGAGCCCTATCCTTGGGTTACAACGATAAAATTTTACAGCACCTTGAGCAGCTACTATTATGGCCCTTCCATCAATGAGACTAGCCTCAGAGATATGGAGTAACTTTTCCAAGGTCACACAGCTAATAAGAATTGTAACTTTTCCTATTCAGAGACGTAGGCAGACCTGGAGTGGGAAAGGGTAGAAACAGATTGTTGAGGGAGTGGCTCAGTAAGAAGCAACGACCCCAAAGCCCACCAGGCGCCCCAAATGCTTCAGCATCACAAGACAGCTCTAAGGAGCTTGGGTTTCCACCCAGGAGAGTCACCCAGGGCAGGCTCTACCAAGGTGTGGGTTGGAGTCGGGGATCTGGGTAAGGTTCTCCGCCGCCTCAAGGCTGCTCCAATGGGGCGGGGGCCGCCTGCA
>NW_007253961.1:122234-123011 GCF_000164805.1 Carlito syrichta
AGCGCACGCAAGGCTGGAGGGAGTGCAGCCGCCGCCGCCGCTGCACATGGGCCGGCCCCGCCGCTGCCGCCGCCCCTAGCCCAGGCGGCCCCGGTCTCACAGCTTCCTGCGGCTCCGGTCATCCGACCAGCCATGTCTCTCGGCGGAGCCTCCGAGCGCAGCGTCCCGGCCACCAAGATTGAAATTACCGTGTCCTGCCGGTGAGCGGGCCGCGCAGGGGAGGGCGTAGGCACAGACACTGCCCCAGCCACAACCAGCTCCGTGGCTCAGCCCGGACAAGGGCTAGACCCCAGGGGAAGAGGGTGCTGGAAAATCACAGCTGAAGACTAGGGAGTCGATGGGATCGAAGAGGGGTCTCTTTGGGCAGCCCAACCGGCAAAAAAGGGCGCAGCCTGCGAGCTCAAGGGATGGGTCTCAGGGATCCGGAGGAGCTGGGCCTCAGGAGGACAAAGTTCTGGGGCAAAGCTCTTTCCTGGGCCCTTGGAGGTAGCATGAACGCATTCGCGTCCAGTCCGCAGAGACGCGTTCCTGGACAGAGATTTCCGGTGCTGTCCAGAGTGCTGACAGTGCTGGAGGTAACAATGGGGGAAGGAGGTTCCATTTGAACCCCATGTCTCCCTCCAGGTGCCCGACTCAGGGCAGCGTCGAGGTGGTGGGCTCCAGAATGATTCTCTGTCTGTTGCTTTCCTCTAGGAACCTGCTAGACCTCGATACCTTCTCCAAGTCCGACCCGAGTAGGCGGCTCCAGGACCGGGAGGGGCAACTTGGGGTCTGGGC
>NW_007253961.1:123144-131702 GCF_000164805.1 Carlito syrichta
CGCTCTCGGGAATCACCTGCCCTCTCCTCGTCCCTCACTGATCCTCCACCCTCCTGCCCAGTTCGGACGGACCGAGGTGATTGACAACACGCTGAACCCGGACTTCGTGCGCAAATTCGTCCTCGACTATTTCTTTGAAGAAAAGCAAAATCTGCGCTTTGATGTGTGAGGCCCCGCCCACAATTCTGGCTTGGCCCGCCCCGCGACCTGGATCCGCCCGGAATTATGCCTGGTCCCGCCCCGCCTCGCCTCGCGGCCTGGCTCCTCCCCCAGGCCTAGCTCCGTCCCAATGTGAAGGGCTCCACTCCAGCCTGAGCCCCGCCCGCAGGTCAGATCCAGTCCAATTCGCTCCCCAGGTCTGGCCCTGCCCACAACTCTGCTCCCTAATTCAGCTCCCCCTAAGACCCAGGCCCCTCCCAGATGGCCCTTCCCCCAGCAGGCCCCTGCCTTGGTCTTTCGTCGGGCCTGACCCTCCCCGATCCTGACTCTTGTCCCAAACAAGACCAAAGTTGAATTTGGGTCCACAGCCGACCCTCCCCTTCTGCAGGTCCCAGCCACAATTTTAACTAAGACTCGGAGCGGGACCCTTTCCACCTGACTTCCACCCAGCCCTATCCCAGGCAGGTTCCACTCTCTTCCCAGGTACAACGTCGACTCCAAAACCAACATCTCCAAACCGGTGAGCAAGTGTTCCCTCGCAGCTTGGCCGGACACACGGGAGACAATTAGATGTGTTAAACGATCCTCCTTAGAACTCCTCGATCCCCACCCCACCTTCAGGCCCCCAACCCACCCTCCTGGCCTCTCCTGCTCCTGCTGGGTTTCCTGCCTGCACCCCTTACTCACTGCTTCTCTTCCTTCTACTGCTGCTGGGACCTGCAGAAGGTGAGGCTGAATGGGGCTGGGCGAAGGCTGGGCACGAGGTGGAGGAGCATGGGATGGTATTATGGAGAGCAGGGATGGTATTATGGAGAGGGGTGATGATAAACCAAGAAGCAGAACTTACCTGCAGACCCCTTCTCCCCCACCCCCTCCATTAAAGCAATACTGGTCAGTGGTTCTTTCAATGTTTTGCCATCTGGGAACTGCCCTGGTCCTGTGCAAGTACCACCACCAGGGCTGGGCTGGGACTTTGAGCCCACAGCCCCTCCTGGTCTTGTTGACTCACTGTTCTGGCACAGGATTTCCTGGGACAAGCCTTCCTGGCCCTGGGAGAGGTGATTGGAGGCCAGGGCAGCCGCGTGGAGAGACCCCTCACGTGAGCAGAATGGGAAGGGGTGCGGGAGAGGGCGGGCACCTCCATATTCTTCCTCCCAAGGATGCTGCTGACTGATAGCAATGGAGGCCGGGGCTGCCCCTGGTCAGGAGCCTACAGTGGCTCTCCTCACCCTCATGGGAAAGTCCAATCTCTATAGCTCTGCTCAAGTCAGCCTCAGGCCTGACATGTCCTCTCTCTCTCTCCTCACTCTTTTTCTAAGTCTGATGCAACCTTTAAGGTCCACTTCCAAGTCCCTCTCCACTGGGAAGCTTCCCCTGACTAAGTCAAATCCTCAGGAATTTCCATTATTTTCATTCACGTGTATCAGCATGTTTTTTTATGCCACACCCTGTTCTAGGCACCAGAGATTCATGCATTCCACAAATACTACTGGGCACATACTTTAAGTCAGCCACTGTTCAAGGGACTTGAGTTACAATGGCAAACAAAGCAAAGGCTCATGTCCTCAGGAAGCTTATAATAGTTGTCAGAGGAAGGTAGCACAAAACAGACATACTAAGTAAATTACACAATGTATTAGAAGACATTAGGTGCTATGGGAAAAGCGACAAAGTTGAGCAGAATAAGGGGGATTGGAAATGCTGGGTCGGTAGGAGGTGCGATATTCAAGTGGCACTCGAGTAGGCCTCATGGGCAGGTACTTTGGAGCAAACCTGAAGGAGGTGAGGGAGTAAGTGGTGCAGACATGTGGGGGAAGAATGTTCCAGGCAGACGAAACTGCCAGTACAAAAGCCTGCTGTGTTCAAAGGATAGGAAGGAGGCCAATGTAGCTGGAGCCAAGTGAGTGAGGGACAGGGCAGGAGGAATGAGGTTAGAGAGTTAACAATAAGGGCCTTGTAGCTACTGTAAGGACTGTAGCTTTTACTCTGAAATGGGAGTCACTGGAGGGTTCCAAGCAGAGGAGTGATGATCTGACTATGCTTTCAAAGGATGGTCCTGGCTGCTGGATGAAGAATAAGCCTTGGGTGGCCAAAGGTAGAAGCAGGGAGCCAATGAGAAGGCTATAATAGTAATTCAGGATGCTACCAGTGAAGGAGGGGAAAGATGGAACTGCCACCAAATGAAGTGGTGGGAAAAAAGCAAAGGAGATCCAAGCATGGTGTCATCCACCTGTAGTCCTAGCTACTTGGGAGGCTGAAGCAGGAGGATTGCTTAAGCCCATGAGTTCCAGGCTGCAGTGAGCTATAATGGTGCCACTGCATTCCAGCCTGGGCAACAGCGAGACCCTGTCTCAAAGAAAAAAAAGCAAAGGAGCGCAAGCTGGGGGAGGGAATTCAATCAGGAGTTCAGTCTGACAGGCTGAATGTTGAATGTTCTGTTACAGTGGTCTCCGACCTTTTTGACATCAGGGACTGACTGGTTTCATGGAAGACAATTTTTCCATGGGGAGTGGTTTTGAGATGATTCAAGCACATTACCAGATGCAGCTATACAATTGAAGTACATCGATGCACTTGCCATTCACTGACAGGGTTTTGATATGAGTATGCAAGCAATTGACTTATTATGGTCTCTGTGCAGTCAAACCTCACTGTTAATGTTAATCTGCATTTGCAGCCACTCCCTGGCACTAGCAACTCCGCCTCAGCTCTACCTCAGATCATCAGGCATTAGATTTTCATAAGGAGTACGTAACTTAGATCCCTCCCGTGCAAAGTTCACGTTAGGGTTCATGCTCCTGTGAAAATCTAATGTTGCCGCTGATCTGATAGGAGCTCAGATGGTAAAGTGAGTGATGGCGAGCAGCTGTAAACACAGATGAGGCTTCACTCACTTGCCCGCCATTCACCTCCTGCTGTGCACCCGTTCCTGACAGGTCACAGACTGGTGGGGGTCTGGCCCAGGGGTTGGGGACCCCTGTTTTATTAGACATCCGATTGGAGGTTTCAGATAGGCGATATGATACAAGAGTCTTAGTCTTAGATGTTCTGTAAGGCCATAGTTTTAGATGAGATCTAATAGGAGTAGGGGGTAGAGAGTGAGAACAAAAGACTAAGACTCCACGTGTTGGATCTACAAAAAGAGACTAAGGAGTAATTAATGAAGTAGGAGGAGAGCCAAGAGAATGTGGTATTATCATGGAAGCAAAGTGAAGAAAGTATATCAAGGAGAGAGTGACCAACCACATCAAATGTTGCTGCAGGTCAAATAAGATGAGAATTGGGAACTGGCCATTGGATTTAGCAGGGAGAGATACTTGAAGGCTCTGATGAGCATGATTTTGATGGAAAGGAGGAGGTGGAGCGGTTTTGAAGAGAATAGAAAAAGGGGGTGGGAGTCAAGGAATCTTTCAAGGAGTTTTGCTACACAAGGGAAAAGATAAAGGATGTGGCTAGAGCAGGAAGTGAGGTCAAGAATAGATTTATAATTTTATTTTTTGAATTGGGGTCTCTGTTGCCCAGGCTGGAGTGCAGTGACACAATTACATCTCACCACAGCCTCAACTTCCTGGGCTCAAGTGATCCTTTCGCATCTGCCTCCCAAGTAGCTAGGACTTCACGCCCATACCACCATGCCCAGCTAATTTTTTGCAAAGAATTTTTTATAGAGAATTTTTTATATCACTCTGTTGTCCAAGCTGGTCTTGAACACCTGGGCTAGGCCAGGCTTGGTGGCTCAGCCTGTAAACCCAGCACTTTGGGAAGCCAAGGCAAGTGGATTGCCTGAGCCCGCGGGTTTGAGACCAGCTGGGGCAACTTGGTGAGAACTCGTCTCTACAATAAATAAATTAAAAAATTAGCTGGGTGTGTGGCACATGCCTGTGGTTCTGGCTACTTGGAAGGCTGAGGTGGAAGGATCACCAGAGCCCAGCAGGAAAACGCAGGGGTGGCTGTGAGTGTGCCAGTGCACTTCAGCCTGGGCAACAGAGTGAGACTCCAACTCAAAAATAAATAAATAAATAAATAACTCCTGGGCTCAAGCAATCCTCTTGCCTCAGCCTCCCAAAGTGCTGAGATTACAGGTGAGAGCCACCATGCCCAACCCAAAGAATAGATTTATAATTCTTTAACATGAGAAAAATTATACCCCATTTTTATGTTGATGGGAATAACTGAGTAGAAACGGAAAGACTGACGTAATAAAAAGTGGTGAAAATTGCTTGAGTGATGTCTTTATGCAGACAAGAAGGTATGAAATATAGTACACAGCAGAGGGATAAATAGGCACACGGACAGTTCATTTATAGCATCTGTAGGAGTCACACGTGTGGGTGAAGATCCTGGTGGCAGGGTAGGTGTGGTGGTGGGTGGACAGTCTCTTCAATTTTGGTTGCTTCAGTTTTGTCAGTGAGTAGGAAACAAGGTCATTGGCTGAGAGTGAAGATGGGGAGGAGGCTTTGGGAGTTTGAGGAAAGAGGAGGAGTGAAACTGCCATCTAGCAGAACTGAAGAGTGAAGGGCCTCTGAATGTATAATATGATTACCAGACAGCATTGAGGACCCTCTTAAAGTTTGTGGTCATGCACTTCAAATGAGATGAAAGGGGAGAAAATGAGACCAGTTCACATAATTGTGTGCTCTTCTCTAGGTTCAGTTTCACAGGTGCAGTATGGGTTAGGTAGAGAGTTGAATGTAACTAGGGCTGTGGTTCTGCCAAATAACTGTATCAAAAGTGAGAGAAGGGCAAGGGAAAGAGGATGCTAGGGAGTGATAATTATAGTCACTGAGTGGAGTTCACATTGGGTAAGGAGATAAGGGGGAACATCAAGGAGGCCAAAAACAGTGAGGAGGCAATAGGATCAACGATCTGCTGGTCCTGCATGTGCAGGTAAATAGGCCTGCCCTTATCACACTCCCTCTTTTTTTTTTGAGGAGTCTCATTCTGTCGCCCTGGCTGGAATACAGTGGCACACTCGCGGCCACTGCAGCCTTGACCTCCTGGGCTCAGGCGATGCTTCTACCTCAGCCTTCCAAGTAGCTGTAACTATAGGTACACGCTGCCACGCCCAGCTAATTTTTTTAATTTTTTTTTGAATTGGAGTCTCACTCTGTCGCCCAGACTGGAGTGCAGTGGTCGCTCCCGACCACCCCAGCCTCAACCTGCTAGGCTTCGGCGATCCTTCCGCCTCAGCCTTCCAAGTAGCTGGAACTACAAGCGCACGCTACCATTCCCGGCTAATTTTTTGATTTATTGTAGAGATGAGGTCTCACTAAGTTGCCCAGGCGGGTCTCGAACCCGCGGGCTCAGGCAATCCACTCACCTCAGCCTCCCAAGATGCGAGATTACAGGCTGAGCCACTGAGCCTGGCTTAATTTTTTAAATTTATTGTAGAGACGAGGTCTTGCCAAGTTGCCCAGGCTGGTCTTGAACCCCTGGGCTCAGGCAATCCTCTTGCCTCTGTTTCCCAAAGTGCTGGGATTACAGGCATGAGCCACTGTACCCAGACCCTCTTTTTAAAGCACAAAGAATCAGAGATTTAAGGAATCAAGGAAATAGCTCAACATTCATTTTAAAGATGGGGGAAAACATAGCAAGTTAGAGCCAGAAATTGAATCCATGACCCTTCTGGCCTAGCTTTCTCTCTGCTACACTTTAGATCCCTTTGAGAATCAGCATTCGCAGGACGCTATGAACAGGTCTCTTGCTACTAGAGATGTGGGTCCTTGTAGGTAACCTTCAGGCATATGGAAGTGTCCCTTCTAGGATCAGGAGAGGATACATCTTCCCTTGTCTTTTTTTGTCTTGTTCTTCACAGGCTTCAGAAAGCACATCAGCTTTGACCTAATAAACCAATCCTTTTGCCCCTGGGTCTGGATAGCAATTTCTCTCCCTCATTCAGAATGACTACATTACACCTATTTGCTTCATGACTCTGACATTTCACCTCCCTCTGGAAGCTCCCTGAGGGCGAAGTCTAGCAGAGTCGGAGAGTGCCATCTGCCCCACTCATTTCTAGCACAGCACCTGGCATATGTAGGTACCAGGGTCTACTTTGAAGACTACAACCACTTCATATTTATAAAGCTTACAAGTTGCTTTTCCTTCCATTCACTCATTCAGATCTCTTTACAGTCCTGAAAGGTAGTCCTATTTCATAAAAGAGAAAACTAAGTCCCAGGAAGGAAAAATAACTTGCCCAGGGCCACACAACTTGAAAATCATATCTTCCCTGAGTCCACTGACTCTAAATCCTATGTATTTCTTACACTAAAAGATGTCCACCTAAGCTAGTCTAACTCCTTCCTACCAGGCTACAGACCTCCCTCGCAACCCCCAACCCCGAGTCAAAGTCAGGCCTTTCTCCACCAGGAGTCACCCAGGACAGAAGGGGACACACTCAGAGGACTATTAGTAAATAGCAAATTGAATCCCCGGCCCACCCGATCCCAGATTGACTATTCCGATTCTTGTTGTCTATTCTCCCTCCTCTCACTAAGAGGCTTTTTTCTGCTTCCAGGGGTGTGCCAGGCAAGAAGTGTGGGACCATATTGCTGACTGCAGAGGAGCTTAGCAATTGTCGGGTCAGTAAGGGCCACATGCTAGACCCAGGAGCTCCCTTCTTTCTCCATATACCCTTTAGGGGAATGTCTGAGGCTATAGGCAATTTGGGTGTCAATAGCCCAATATCATCTATCCCTAGGACATTGTCACCATGCAGCTGTGTGCAAACAAGCTGGACAAGAAGGACTTCTTTGGGAAATCAGACCCCTTCCTTGTGTTCTACAGGAGCAATGAGGATGGCACGTGAGTCAATGCCACCAGGGCTCTTGGGCTGGGGTTGGGGCGTGTGCTTAACAAGTGGGGGAGGCTGGGTGCAGTGGCTCATGCCTATAATCCCAGCACTTTGGGAGGCCGAAGTGAGAGGATTGCCTGAACTCACGGGTTCAAGACCAGCCTGGGCAACTTGGCAAGACCTCATCTCTACAATAAATAAAACAAAAAACAAAAACAAGAAAAAAAACAAATGGGGGAATCTCTAAAAGTATTGGGCTCTGTCTCTGGATTCAGGGCAAGTGCCAATCCTCCCACTCCTCTCCAGGTTCACCATCTGCCACAAGACAGAGGTTGTAAAAAACACGCTGAATCCTGTGTGGCAGCCCTTCAGCATCCCTGTGCGGGCACTGTGCAATGGAGACTATGACAGGTCTGCTTCAGCATATGCTTGGGAGTAACAGGCCAAGGACGTGACATTGAGTTCCCAAGCCCCAGAATGATGATGGAAGTATCATAACAGTGTTAGAGGGGCCTGTTCAGTAAGAGTGAGTTTTAGGCATGGAGATGGGTAGATGGGGAGGCAGATGGATAGCCACATGGATAGATATGTGCTATAGATGGATAGATAAATGGATGGGTGGATGGACGGATGGACTGGAGGTGGATGAGTAGATAAAATGAATAAGCAGATACATGGATGGATGGTCAGATGAATACACTGGTGAGTGGTTAGATGGGTATGTAGATGGATACATAAGAGGCCTGGTGTTTGGGTAGAGGAGAGATGAATGAATGGACAAATGAATGGATAACTGAACTAATGACAGATTAGTGGATCAGATTATAGATGGACTAACAGATGGACAAGTAAGTGGTAGACGAGTAAGTGAGAGTTTGATGGATGACTGGAGAGGTAGATTGGTGAATGAAAAAGCAGGTGGATTGATAGAAAAAGAGTTTTGGGGAAAAAATAAGAAAAAGCAGGTAGGATAGAAAAGGATAGGTGGAGTGACAGGTAGATAGATGGTTGGACAGATGAATGGATGGATTCATGGATGAATTAGTTGATGGATGGTGTAAAGTAGATAGAATGGCTGAATGGACAAATAAATGAGTAGCATGAAGACAGGTGGAAGGGTGGAAGGATGGATGGGCACATGGATGGATGAGTAGATGGATGGTTATGCAGATGAATGGATAACTAGATAAACATAGTTTGACAAGTGGATACAAATATGGATTAATAGGTCATTGGATTGGGATATATGGGTAAAAGGGTGGCTAGATGGTCAGAAGGACTGACATACTGATAGACATACAGGATGGCTTAGGCATGATAGTTAAGAACAAGGTCTTTGGAGTCAGGATGTCTGAGTTTAAATCTTAGCCCAGTAACTTACTGGCTATGGGATCTTAGACAATTACTTTTTTTTCCTTATCCAAAAATAAGAGTAATAGTACTTTATATAGGGTGATTGTTAAATTAAATGAGACAATCTGTGAAAGTGTGAGAACAATGCCTGACATACAATAATACTCAATAAGTGGTTTTTAAAAAAGCAATAGTGGCCGGGCTCGGTGGCTCAGCCTGTAATCCCGAGCCTTTGGGAGGCTGAGGTGAGTGG
>NW_007253961.1:131722-139717 GCF_000164805.1 Carlito syrichta
ACTGCACTCCAGTCTGGGCAACAGAGTGAGACTCCAACTCAAAAAAAAAAAACAAAACAATAATAGTGTACGGCTATCAGTGGTAGTAATAGTGATAGCTGGTTGGGTACATACATGGGCTGAGTAATGAATAGATATGTTGGGAGATAGTTTGAAAGATGAACAATTTGATGGAAAGACAGATGGGTGATGGGAAGATGACTTGTCTGTGTGGATGAGGGTGTCTCTGGGATTTATCCTACACACCTAGCCTGTGTTTATCTTCTGCATTTTCAGAACAGTGAAGATTGATGTGTATGACTGGGATCGGGATGGAAGGTAGAACTGCCCTATATAGTTCTTTCTCATGTACTTGACCCAAACAGTTCTATGCAATATGTAGTATATCCACTAGGAACCCCAATGTAGCCTTGGGAGCCAGGAAGAGTGGTGATAGATACCAAGGCCTTGGGTACACTGATCCCCTCAGTTATCTCTCTGGATACTGCCTTTTCCTTTTTTCCCCATAGCTCCCCGCTCCCCTTCTGGCCTCAGCCCTTGTGCCCTGCAGCCCAAGTAGGGGCTTAAGATAGGAGGAATAAAAGATTAGGTTCAGGCCTGGCTCCAAATCAGCAGCAACTGCAGTTTACCTACCTCTGGCCTCATTGCAGCCATGATTTCATTGGTGAGTTCACCACCAGCTACCGGGAGCTGAGCAAGGCCCAGAACCAGTTCACAGTGTATGAGGTGAGAATTCCAGCCCTGTCTAGGTTACCCAAGCCCTCCATTCCAGTGTGCTCAGTCTGGAGTTCCCTTCCTTTGTTTCCCACCATCACTATTACCTTCCTCTGCTTAGGTTCTTAACCCTCGGAAGAAATGTAAGAAGAAGAAATATGTCAACTCGGGAACTGTGAGTGCTCCCTGGAGCTCTAACCCTCCCCGGATCCTTCTGTTTCTCCTCACTGACATAGTGTGACAAATATTGAGGGTAGGGGAAGGCAGTGGGCACAGACAGTCATGTTGGGCACAAAGAGCACCACTTGAGTTTTTCTTTTTTTTTTTTTTTTCTCATTCAGGAAGATTTTCTGAGCTTTACTCTTTTGCAGAATAAAAGGGGAAAAAATCCTAAATTGCATTTCCCAACTTAATATACTTTTGGAAATTCAACTATGTTTCTGACAGCTTCCCCTTTTTTCCCTTTCAGAATTCAAGGGTGTGACAAGTGCCTTTCTCCAAAGCCCTACTATGCCTTTTTGCCTTTCAGAAATTGAACAGGAGGCAGGAATCATCTGCCTCCCATCATGTGCCTCTCTCCAAAGCCCTACTGTGCCTCACTCCCTTCTGCTACCCCAACTGCCCTTTCCAGAGTGGCAAGGCTGCCTCTTTTGTCCCACAGGTGACGCTGCTCTCCTTCTCTGTGGACTCTGAATTCACTTTTGTTGATTACATCAAGGGAGGGTGAGTCACAGGCCAAGCTCTGGGCTGAAAGCCAGAATAAATTACTCCCAGTTCTAAGTCCCAGATTTTTTTATTTATGAATGGTCAGGACCCAATGAGATCATGGAGATAAACCTTAAAATACTTGGCAAACTATAAAGTGTTCTGTAAAATACTAAATGTTGCCCCTCTTAATTCTCTTCAAGGGGCTGCTAGATTCCAGTCCTCCCTGGAAAGCTGCCAGATCAGTGGTCTTCAGTGATGGCACCAGTTACCTAACTGGGTCTCAGATAAAAGTTATAGCCAGGCAAGAGGGAGAGGCTGAGAGAGGGAAAAGTCAAGCAGACTATAGGGAACTTTCTGCTTGGTTCAGTGAAGACAGGCAGACCTAGGAAAGGTAGTTTCCTTCTCTGCACCTCACTCTTCTCCTATGTAAAATGGGGATATTAATTACTACTTCAGGGCTATAGTAAGGGTTAGATTAAATTACATATACATTTGTCTCACAGTAGGCATTTAATTTTGCTATCCAAAGTGTGGTCCATACGCCAGCAGCAGCAGCATCACTTGGGAGTTTGTTAGGCTCTACCCAAACCATCTGAATCAGAATATGCATGTTAACATGAGTCCCAAATGATCCATATGTACATTAATTTAAGAAGTAGTGGTGTAATAAGTACTAGATTTTCATTTCTCAACCCATCTACTTCCCCAACAGGACACAGCTGAACTTCACAGTAGCCATTGACTTCACAGCTTCCAATGGTGAGGCATGGATGAGGGAACAGTGACGGGTGGGGAAGAAATTCCAGGGGAGTCATTAGGGATTGGCCTGGGTTTCTATCTGGGGATGAGAGTTTACCTACTCAAGAAGTCTAAGCTTAGGTAAAACCTAGCTGGGATGATACTGGGGTGTGTGGGAGATTACTGGGTGTAAGGGTGAGCAGAGGGTACAGGAAAATAGACGAGTAGATGGGTCAAAAAAGTTGAAAGGAGAGATAGCTCAACAGGTGGATGAGGAAATGGATGGGAGGGAGAGAATGGGGGTATAAGGAGAGACGGTGGGAATGATGAGTGGATTGGTAGACTGATGAATAAACAGAGTGCGTAGATGCGTTGATGAGTGAGTACAACAGGCTAGACAAACAGATGAGTGGATGGGTATGTGGGTAGACAAAGGAACAGATGTTTAAGGTGGGAATAGAGCAGGTAAGAGATAAGGGAATAGGTAAGTAGATGAATCCAGATGAGAACAGATGAGTGAAAAAATGGAATGGAGAGCGCTGGCTGACTGGCTAAAATATTGCTGTATACATGGATGAAAATGGAAGAAACGTGGCAGGTGGACAAGTAGATGAATGGATGGATCCATGGACAGATGGACGGATGGGTGGATGGGTGGATAGCTGTATAAGACAATGGAGAGGCAGGTGGATAGAAATGGCAGGTAGGTAGGTGGATGTAGAGCCAGGTAGATGGGTGGATGGATGTGTAGGTAGGTGGACAAACGAATGGATAAACGAATGGGTAGGTAGATGGATAAATGAACAGATGGATGGCTGGGTAAAATGAGGGAATACATGGGTAGAGGGTGGATAAATAGATATAGGTGGATGGATGCATACAAGGGTAAGCAGGTAAACAGATAGATGATCCAGTGACCATGAGGCTTGGGTTCCTGTGTCCCTACAGGGAATCCCCTGCAGCCTACCTCCCTGCACTACATGAGTCCTTACCAGCTCAGCGCCTACGCCATGGCCCTCAAGGCAGTGGGAGAGATCATCCAGGACTATGACAGTGACAAGCTCTTCCCAGCTTATGGCTTTGGAGCCAAGCTGCCCCCAGAGGGACGGATCTCCCACCAGTTCCCCCTGGTATGGTATGGGCCAGAGCCTACACTCTGCCCCGGCATCTGGCCCATCCACATGGATGAATTTCTCCTATTTACATTTATTCTAAGGACAAGGGACTACCTTGGAGCAGGAAGCTAGGAGAGGGTGGCAGAGCATGGAGAGGAGCAGGGTTGGGTTTAGTGGGGAGTGTGAAAAAGACTGATGGAAGAAGGAATGAGCAGGGATCCTACATGGGTTCAGCTTGGCAAAGCATATTCTTTAACAGAACAACAATGATGAGGACCCCAACTGTGAGGGCATCGATGGTGTGCTGGAGAGCTATTTCCAGAGCCTGCGCACAGTACAGCTCTATGGGCCCACCTATTTTGCACCTGTCATCAACCAGGTGGCCAGGTAAGTGAACTAGGTGAGGGTTGGGGGAAGTAAGGGGACCTAGATAAGGGACTGACACCTCAAGGATAGTCAAGATCACTCTTGGATAAAGGTGGGCTTTGGGGAGAAGTGGAAAAGTTCAGTGTTGTCCAAGCCGGGCTCTGGTACAAAGAGGTTACATAATATAGTAGGCTCTCCATATCCACTGGTTCCATATCTGTATATTCAACCAACTACAGATCAAAAATATTTGGAGAAGCCGGGTGTGGTGGTTCAAGTCTGTAATCACAGCACTTTGGGAAGCTGAGGCGAGAGGATTGCCTGAGCTCACGGGTTCGAGACCAGCCAGGGCAACATGGCAAGACCTTGTCTCTACAATAAATAAATAAAAAAAATTAGCTGGGCACAGTGGCGCATGCCCGTAGTTCCAGCTACTTGGAAGGCTGAAGCGGAAGGATCGCCTGAGCCCAGCAGGCTGTGGTGGCCATAAGTGTGCCTCTGCACTTCAGCCTGGGCAACAGAATGAGACTCTGACTCAAAAAAAAAAAAAAAAAAAAATATGGGGGGAAAGAAACAATAAAAAATAACAATATAACAATAGAAAATAATAAAAAATTTTAAAACAATACAGTATAATAACAATTTATATAGCATTTCTATTGTATTTAGGTATTATAAGTAATCTATAGATGATTTAAAGCATGTGGGAGAATGTGCTATGCCACTTTATGTAAGGAACTTGAGCATCCAAGGATTTTGGTATCCACTGGGGTCCTGGAACCAGTCCCCTGTGGACACTGAGGGACCACACTACATTATTGTGGGGCAGAGAAGGTGTCAACAAACTACCTCACCTCTACTCACTGGGAATGACAACCCAGGGCTCAACCCAGGATGAGAGAAAAGAGCCTATATCACAGTGGTGAAGGCACAAGCATTGGCATCAGACCTGGGTGTGATCTTGGCTTCACCACTCATCAACCATGTGACCTTAAGCAACTTAGCCTCTTTAAGCATCCATTTCATTCCTTTAAGATGGTGAAATAATGGATGACAATAGCAGCTTCTTTATAGTTATTGTGAGGTTAAAATTAGATAACAGTGTAAGAGGTATTGGCACAGTGTTTGGCCCATGGTCAGTGCTCAATAAATGATAAATTAAAAACTAGAAGAGTAACTTTCCAAATTTTCAGAATAAAAATTTACAAAGCAAAGAAAACCCAGATGATACATCAATTTTTATGCATGTATTATTTATTTATTTTTAATTTTAATTTTAATTTTTTTGAATCAGAATCTTACTCTGTCGCCCAGGCTGGAGTGCAGTGGCACGCTCACAGTCACCTCAGCCTCAGCCTGCTGGGCTCAAGCGATCATTCCACCTCAGCCTTCCAAGTAGCTGGAACTACAGGTGCGCACCACCATGCCTGGCTAATTTTTTTGATTTATTGTAGAGATGAGGTCTTGCCAAGTTACCCAAGCTGATCTTGAACTCATGGACTCAGGCAATCCTCCTGCTTCCGCCTCCCAAAGTGCTGGGATTACAGGTATGAACCACCGTGCCTGGCTCAAATGATTTTTAAAAACCAAAGAGGGACCAGGCATAGATACCTGTATCCCAGCAACTCAGGAGTCTGAATCAGTAGAATTGCTTGAGCCCAGGAGTTTGAGACCTGTCTGAACAACATAGCGAGACCCCTACCTCTAACAAAAAATAAAAAAATAAATACACACAGGGTATTAAAAATAAATTAAAAATAACAAAATTTTAAGAATGGCAGAACTAAAACCAAACACATATCAATAAACATAAATAGGATAAGCTCTGATAGAGCTTTTTTCTTTTTTGAGTTGGAGTCTCACTCTTGTCAACCAGGCAACCTTGACCTGCTGGGATCTGGCAATCCTTCTGCCTCAGCCTTCTAGCTAGGTTTTTTGATTCATTGTAGAGATGAGGTCTCACCAAATTGCCCAGGCTAGTCTCGAACCTGCGGGCTCAGGCAATCCTCTTGTCTTGGCCTCCCAAAGTGCCAGGATTACTGGTATGAGCCACCACGCCCGGCCCTCATATTGCTTTAAAAAGATAAAAGGTGGCTGAGCGCAGTGGCTCAAGCCTGTAATCCCAGGACTTCGGGAGGCTGAGGTGAGAGGACTGCCTGAGCCCAGGGCCTTGAGATCAGCCTGGGCAACTTGGTGTGACCTTGTCTCTACAATATACCAAAAAATTAGCTGAGTGTGGTATCACATGCCTGTAGTTCCGGCTACTTGGAAGGCTGAGGCAGAAGGATGGCCTGAGCCCAGAAGATCGACACTGGGGTGGCCGTGAGCGTTCCATTACACTCCAGCCTGAGCAACAGAGTAAGACTCCAACTCAAAAGAAAAAAGAAAAAAGCTTCTATGATTGGATAAAAAAATAAGGAAGCCCCGCTTTATACTAAATACAAGAGACCCAGATAAAACAAAGAGCCTCAGAAATCTTGGAAGTAAAAAGATGAAACAAAAAGAGAATAAAAGTGGAAAGACTTGGGGGAGATTTATATGTCCACAAAATTTCTTTTTCCCTAATAAACATGTGTTTATTTTCTCATTCATAATGAGGATAATAGATTCTTTAATTATAAGAGTAACATAACTGTAGAAAATGTGAAGGATAGAGAAATGAAGTAAGAAATCACTCTGAATTCTGCCCATGGGAAAGTGGATATATATATAGTTCTTGACAGTCTTTTCCTTACACATCCATAATTACAGTCAAATTACATATAACATTTCACTACTTATTTTTTCACTGATACTGGAACCTGAGAATATTTTTGTTGTTATTAAATAGACTTCTTAAATATTATCTTGAGCAACTACACTGATTCATAATTTATTCATTCATTTAGTTTTTTTATTTCGTTTTGGTTTTGTGTTGGAGCCTCATTCCATCGCCCAGGCTAGAGTACAGTGGCACGCTCATGGCCATCCCAGCATCGACCTGCTGGGCTCCAGTGATCCTTCTACCTCAGCCTTCTAGGTAGCTGGAACCACAAGCATGCACTATCATGCCCGGCTAATTTTTTATTTATTGTAGAGACGAGGTCTTGTCAAGTTTCCCAGGCTGGTCTCAAATGCTCAGGCTCAGGCAGTCCACTTGCCTCTACCTCCCAAAGTGCTGGGATTACAGGCTGAGCCACCGAGCCCGGCCTATTCATTCATTTAGCAAACATTCAGTAAAGGGGCAATGTAGCATGGTCTGGGTGCTAGAGCTAGACTAGTGAGTACACTGGTTCTATCACTAAGTAACTGTGTGGCTTTGATCAAGACATTTAACCTGTGCCTGAATCGGCATTTGTAAAATGAAGATAATAATATCTACATAATAGGGTGTTATGAGGACTAATGAATATACGTCAAGCACTTAGAACAGTGTCTGCCACATCCTAAGTACAAGTGTTAGCTATTACTGTTACTATTATTATCATTATTACTATTCAAAGGGCATTTGCGGTGTACTCAGCTCTCTGCTGGGGCACTGGAGATTCACAGATGAATCAGATCTAGTCCCTGCCCTTGGGAGCTCCAGCCTTGGTGCAAGAGACAGAAATATAAATAAATCATTACCTTCTGTAGACCAGAGCTTCCCCGCCTTTTCTAGCAAGTTGCCTGTCAGCAAAGGCAAGTGAATGCATTCCCCTGGGGGAATCTGGGGGCATAGCCAAAAGCAGCCAGGCTGAGAATGTTTTTGAAGTCTCCATATTTAATTTTAAAAATTCATGCAAATTTTATATTCTTCTCACACTGCATCCACGTTTAATTTAGAAAAAAAAAGGTGTTTTAAGTGTACTTATAGTCATCTAGCTTTTTCCACTAGATCATGCAGTAAGAAACCACTTAGAGGAGCAGATAGCCCATCTTGGTGGGTAGGGCGGTATCTGAGAGGGAAAGGAGGTCATAGGTCTACCATAGAGGGGACTGCTCAGCTGGGTTAGAGGATGAGGTGGGCTTTATAAAAAAAAAAAAAAAAAAGAGGAATAGAGAATAGACTGATAGAATGAAAGGCATATGAAAAACACAGAGGCATGAAGGGGCAAGTTCAGGAAACAGTGAACAGTTTAATATGACCACACTGCACAAGGTCTATGGAAGAGTATCCAGAGAGCAGGCTGGGAATGGAGAGTAACAGAATCAAGAGCTCAAGTTTTAAGCTCTGCTGATCAAGCATGGGCTTGGACTCAAGCTTCAACACCCTTGGGGGATCCTACCTAATGTCTCTAAACTTTAGTTTTCTCATTTAAAAAATGGGAATTGTTCCCGCACTTTGGGAGGCTGAGGTGAGTGAATTGCCTGAGCCTGTGGGTTCGAGACCCAC
>NW_007253961.1:139897-149619 GCF_000164805.1 Carlito syrichta
CACTGCACTCCAGTCTGGGCGACAGAGTGAGACTCTAACTCAAAAAAAAAAAAAAAAAATGGGAATTGTAAAAGTGTCTACCTCTGGCTAGGCACGGTGGCTCAGCCTATAATCCCATCACTTTGGGAGGCCGAGGTAAGAGGATTGCCTGACCCCACGGGTTTCAGACCAGCCTGGGCAACCTGGTCAGACCTTGTCTCTACAATAAAATCACAAATATAATCGGGCGTGGTGGCGTGCATCTGTAGTTCCAGCTACTTGGAAGGCTGAGGCAGAAGGATCGCCTGAGCCCAGAAGGTCAAGGCTGCGGAGGCCGAAGCCTGCCACTACACTCTAGCCTGGGCGACAAGGGTGAGACTCCAACACACATACACACACACAAAAGTGTCTACCTCACAGAATAGTGGTAAGGGTTAAATTAGATCACACATGTCAAGTATGTAGCTATGATTCTGATGATCACAAAGGACTCTCTGTTGTTTCCCACCATATAGCCAAGTGTGGCACAGACTAGCCTCCCCCGGCCAGTTACTTAGCTCCTCAGCCAACTTCCAGATCTAAATGACCTTGGGAATGTAAGGCATCTACAGGGAACCAAAAATGTACTTCCTGTGTCCCCAAGCCCATCCATGATGCCCACTGTTGCCAGCTTGGCGAGACCTCTGGATCATGTTTTCCTTTACCTTCCCATCCTTGTCATCCCACCCCATCCCCACCATTACCTGGCTACACCCTGCCCACTTTTCAGGCACATCCTCAAAGCCCTGGCTTCCAGGTATTCTAGTAGTTTAAGCAACTACCTCACTGTCTCCCCAAGGACAACATCCTATTTGCTGCATGCTCAGCACCAAGCTTGGTGCCTGACACATAGGTGGTATGCAGTAACTATTTGTGAAATGAGTGAGTGACAGGAGAAGCTACCAGGCCAGGCCTGTGAGGAGACTGAGGCCAGAATTTAGGAAGGGAAGGGACTGTTAAGGAGGATCATGAACCACTCCTACCCTGGTCCCTCGGCCAACTAAGCCAAAGCTTTTTTTTTTGAGTAGGACTCTCACTCTGTCACCCAGACGAGCGTAGTGACATGCTCATGCCCACCGCAGCCGACATGCTGGACTCAGGTGATCCTTCCGCTTCAGCCTTCCAAGTAGCTGGAATCATAGGTACATGCCACCATGCCCAGCTAATTTTTTGATTTATCATAGAGATTAGGTCTTGCCAAGTTGCCCAGGCTGGTCTGAAGCCCCTGGATTCAGGCAATTCTCTTGCCTCTGCCTCCCAAAGTGCTGGAATTACAGGCATGAACCACCATGCATGGCTAGGCTTTTTTTTTTTTTTTTGTTGGAGTCTCACTCTGTTGCCCAGACTGGAGTGCAGTAGCACACTCACGGTCACCACAGCCTTCTAAGTAGCTGGAACTACAGGCACGCAGCAGCATGCCCGGCTAATTTTTTATTTACTGCAGAGATGTGGTCTTGACAAGTTCCTCAGGCTGGTCTTGAACCTGTGGGCTCAGGCAATCCTCTCAGCTTGGCCTCCTAAAGTGCTGGGATTATAGGCGTGAGCCACCATGCCTGGCCTCTTTTTTTTTTGCTTGTTTTTGAGTCAGATCTTACTCTGTTGGCCAGGCTGGAATGCAGTGGCATGCTCACAGCCACTGCAGCCTCAACCTGCTGGGCTCAGGTTATCCTTCCATCTCAGCCCTCCAAGTAGCTGGAACTACAAGTGCATGCCACCACACCCGACTAATTTTTTTATTTATTGTAAAGACAAGGTATTGCCAATTTGCCCAGGCTGCCTCTTGCCTCTGCCTCCCAAAATGCTGAGATTATAGGTGTGAACTACTGCACCCGGCTAGGCTCTTTGAATTCTACACTCTCACCATGCCTTTTTTCTAACTTTCTGAGATCAAATTTAAGTACTGGCATTGTCCAGTAGAACTTTCTACATGGATGAAAATGATCCATATCTGTGCTGTCCAATATTGTATTAACCAGTTACAAATGAATACTGGGCACCTAAAAAGTAGCTAAAGTGACCAAGGAACTGAATGTTTAATTCTATTTAATTAATTAACAGCCAGGCGTGGTGGCTCAAGCCTGTAATCCCAGTACTTTGGGAGGTCAAGGTGAGAGGACTGCCTGAGCCCACGGGTTAAAGAGCAGCCGGGGCAACTTGGCGAGACCTCATCTCCACAATAAATTAAAAAATTAGCTGGGCATCGTGGCGCGTGCCTGTAGTTCCGGTTACTTGGAAGGCTGAGGTGGAAGGATAGCCTGAGCCCAGCAGGTCAACACTGGGGTGGCTGTGAGCGTGCCACTGCGCTCCAGCCTGGGTGATGGAGTGAGACTCCACTCAAAAAAAATTAATTAAATTTCAATAACCACATTAGCTAGGGCTACTTTATTGGGCAGCATAGTCCATCCTTTCCACTCCACATAGGACTTAAGACTGGAAGTCAAGAAACTAGGGTCTGCCATTGTCTTTGTGCCCTTTCTAGGTTTTGTTTTTCTTAAATGGAAAATAGGGGGACTAGACTTAAAGACTTCTGAAGTCCTTTTCAGATGACAATACCTTGACTTTCTTCTCTAAGGAGAGAAGGAAAAGGAACTTTGGGAGCAGCTGTTAGACTGGCTGAGGGAGTACTATACAGGACTCAGCAGCCCAGGCAATGGGATGTGATCTGCAGAGGGGAGAAGGGAGAGAGAAGAAATGGGTGAAGAAGGGAAGCAAGAAAGCCTTCAGCCTTTGCTTTTGCACTTGCATACTCATCAAAATCTTTCAAGGGGTTGATCAAGTCCACTGTGGTCTGGCCTCTGCATGCCCTCAGCCACATGGTCCACTCTACTTTCCTCACTTCTGTCCTCCAGACAGGATGGGCTTCCTTAAGTACCACCTCAGACCTCTGACCATGTTGTTCCTGCTCCTAGAATGGTATAGTGTCCCCCCACCACTCACTCTGTTCATTTACCCTCTCTATCCTCAACATCACTTCCTTAAAGCCTTCACTGACCTAGACACTCCCGTACAGTGTCATGGCAATGCCCCCCTTCCATCACAACACTCATCACAGTGATAATTTTATACTTCTTTGTGTGATTGTTGATGTCTGCCTCACTTCTGAGGGCTGGGATGGATTTGTTTTTTCTTCTCATGTATCTCCAGGGTCAACCATAGTAAGTGCTCAACAAATATTATTCAAGGGATGGCAGGCAAGGGCAGGCTGCCAGGTCTTGTGAAGGAGCATAGGCTCTAGAAGCCCCAGTTTCTACCCATTGCTCACACAGTGACTGTAGAAGCTTTGGAGGTAAGGTGTCCCCTTGGCCTGTCTGGCTTTAGCTAGATCCTGATTCTGGCCTCTCACCCAGGACTGCAGCCAAGATCTCAGATGGTTCCCAGTACTATGTTCTGCTCATCATCACTGATGGCGTCATCTCTGACATGACACAGACCAAGGAAGCCATCGTCAGCGTAAGTCTAAGGAGAAGGACTTGGCAAGGAGGGGTAATATCAATACAATGAAAGGGCTGAGATTTTTCCCTACTTGTAAACTAACAAGTGAGCCTGCCAGTTTCATGAATGCTGGAAGAAGACATAAGACTCTTGGATCAAAGTCAAAGGACTGTTATTTCCAGCAAAAGCAGTAGCTGAAGTGTCAGCATTTACTCTGATTCTCTAAGTCCCAATCCCCAGGATGATGTGAAGAAGGCCACATGGCACTTGCACCTACTGTGCATTGTTATAGAAGAGGAATCCTGAGTTTAGGGAAACCAAATCTTTTTAAATTGGCAGTAAGCATGCCTGCTGTTTGTTCCAATGGGAGATCTTTTTAAAAATTATATTGGACAGTAAATAAACCTGCCCTCTCCTCTACAGGAAAACACTGTACCTTTCAAGGCTGCTTGATATAGAAAAGAAACAACTTTGAAAAAATAGTCTGAAACACAGAGAATCAGTGCCTGTACTTGAAAGATGTGCAGAACCATGACATACACTGAGGGAACTGTCTCCCTACAGTCACCTAGTTATGGCTGCTTGCCCCAACAATTCACCCTTTCTCCCCACAGGCCTCCTCACTTCCCATGTCTATCATTATTGTCGGTGTGGGACCAGCCATGTTTGAGGGTGAGTAGGATGACAGTATTCATGAGTGGGGCTAAGACTTGGGGAGAAAAGTGGGAGGGGGTCTGGACACTTGGGCCTGCCTCACAGAAAAGACAAAGTGGATACCCCTGTGGGACCTTGGCCAAAGCATAGACTTTCTCTGAACCTATTTTCTCATCATAACCACGGCTGATGATACTAATACTTCCCCCTTGGAATTCCTGGGAGAATGGAATGTGTGGGAAGGCATAATAATGATAATAATAATAACTCTATAATAATATCTAATATTTGTAGGACTTTAACACAACTATTAGGCATTATCATGATGACTCCAAAGGGGAGCTAAGAGGAATGAGCAGTATGGGCTGGGGTTGGAGAAGCCAATCAGCTGAGGTGTATCTTTTCTGCAGCAATGGAAGAGCTGGATGGTGATGATGTGCGCGTGTCCTCTAGGGGACGCTATGCAGAGCGGGACATCGTTCAGGTAGACCTGATCTGGGTGAGGTCGTGGAGCTGAGAGGAACAGTGGGAAGAAGGGGCTAGGTTGGGAATCACTCTCCCTTACTGCCTTCTAAACCACCACTTTTCTCCCCCTCGCTGGTTGATCCTTCCTCATTCACTGAACACATTCTTTTTGAAAAACAGGAATGTTGCTGCAGCCTTTAGTGGATCCATGGTGGAGATCCCCAGGGTTCCACCCTCTAGTGGAGGCAACCAACAATAAGTAATCACACAGATAAATATCTCATTTGATTGTGGCAGTACTCTAAAGAATAGCAAATACCACTCTGAGAGCCTATAACAGGGGACCTGACTTACAGTAGTCAGGAAAAGATTCTTTAGGTTGCTGAGACCTAAAGAGGGTGTAAGCATTACAGAGCAGCATGTGAGAAGGCCCTGAGGTTCAGAAGGATTGGCCCAATCAAGGAAGGGCAGAAGCCAGAGTGGCAGGATCACACTAAGTGACAGGAGGGAACCAAAATTTGGGATTTTGTTCTAAAAGAATTGGAAAGTTCTTGGCTGGGCACAATGGCTCTTGCCTGTAATCCCAGCATCTTGGGAGGCAAAGGGAAGAGGGTTGCCTGAGGCCAGGGATCTGAGACCAGCCTGGGCAACATGGTGAGACCTCATCTCTACAATAAATCAAAAAATTAGACTGGGTGCGGTGGCTCAAGCCTGTAATCCCAGCACTTTGGGAGGCTGAGGTGAGAGAACTGCCTGAGCCCGCAGGTTTGAGACCAGTCTGGGGAACGTGGTGAGACCCCCGTCTCTACAATAAATCAAGAACTTAGCCGGGCGTGGTAGCATGTGCCTGTAGTTCCGGCTACTTAGAAGGCTGAGGTAGAAGGATCGCCTGAGCCCAGCAGGTTGAGGCCGTGAGCAGCATGCCACTATACTCCAGCCTGGGCAATGGAGTGAGACTCCGACTCAAAAAAAAAAAAAAATTAGCTGGACATAGTGGCATGCGCCTATAGTTTCAGCTACTTGGAAGGCTGAGGCGGAAGGATCACCTGAGCCCAGCAGGTAAGGCTTAGGTCATTATGAGCATACCACTGCAGTCCAGCCTAGGCAACAGAGCTGGAACCACAGGTGTGTGCCACCACGCCCAGCTAATTTTTTTATTTATTGTAGAGATGAAGTTTCGCCAGTTGCCCAGACTGGTCTCAAAGCCCTGGGCTCAGGCAATCTTCTCACCTCTGCCTCCCAAAGTGCTGGGATTATAGGTGTGAGCCACTGCACCTGGCCCAGACTTCATTTTAAAAGGCTCTCAGCTGGGCCTGGTGGCTCACACCTGTAACCCCAGCATTTTGAGAGGTGGAGGCGAAAAGCTTAGTAGTGGGATATGAAGCTGCAAAGACTATGAAAGAGTCTGTTTAAAGGCAGAAGATGATGCAAGAGGATTTCCTGAGCCCAGGGGTTCAAGACCAGCCTGGGCAACTTGGCAAGATGTCTCTACAATACATTAAAAAAAATAGCTGGGCATGGTGGCATGTGCCTGTAGTTCTAGCTACTGGAAAGGCTGAAGTGGAAGGACTGCCTGAGCCCAGCCAGTCAAGGCTGAGGTGAACATGAGTGTGCCACTACACTCCAGCCTGGGCAACAGTAAGACTTTGATCCAAAAAAAAAAAGGCTTTCTTTGGCTGCAGCATGAAGGGTGGACTGTAACAGGACAAAAGAGAAAGGCAGATAGACCCATTAGTGAGGAAGCCTTTGAAGTAGTATAAGGGAGATGATAAGGATCTGGATGGAAGCAGTGGGGATGGAGAGAAATAGCAGGTTCAAAAGATACTTAAGAAAATGTTATAAGACTTGATTAGATGGTGAGGGGGAGTGAGAAGCATTTCAAGGATGACTCTCAATCTTCTAGCTTGAGCAACTGAGTGAGTGATGGTCCCATTTACTGGGAAGGGGAAAGCTGAAGGAGATTTGGCAGAAAGAGCTCAAATCAGTTGTGAACACACTGAGTTTGAGGTATCTGTGACAACTGAATAAAGAGGTAATATGGCAACTTAGTAGGTAATTCTGGACATTAAAAAGAAGTTAGGGATGGCTATCTACATTTGGGAATCATTAGGAAATAGGTTTATTTTTCTTCCCCCACTTTTTTTTTTTTACTTCTCCCTCATTAGCTCCCCCTCCCGGCATCCCTTTCGTTCCCATCCTCTACCCAACTCCCCCTCTCATTTGACCTCCTCTCCTTCCTAGCCCCCTTCTCACCCCGACCCCATCCCTTGGGCCTCCTTCCCTTCTCAGACCTCCTTTTCCCTTGATCTCTGCCCCTTCTCTCTTCTGGTCCCTCCTTCTTCCCAGTCTCCTTTGCCCCCTCCCAACCCCTTCTACTTCCTTCCAGGGGATAATTTTTAAAATCACACAAGTATATGAAATCATCCAGGAAGAGAGTTGAGACAGGTTTTGAGAGCAGGTAGACCCAGAAGAATAGGGGGAGAAAAAAGAGCTTCCAGAAAGATAAGCAAAAAACCAGAAGAATGTGGTGTCAAGAGTGGGATATGTCCAGAAGGATTATGGTCAAATGTAATGGAAAGTTAAAGAAAAGTCAAGCAAGATGACTGAAAATTATTGCCCACCAGTCTGATTTAGCAACATGGGGCTACTGATGACATCACCAAGAGCAGTTTCAATGTACTGCATGAAGCCAAGTTGGAGTGGGTTGGAGGTAAATATAAGGTGAAAAAAAGCAAATGTAGAAAACAGATTGAGGGAGAGAGATAGTCCAATATTTGGAAAGAGATGCTAGGGGTCAAAGAAGCCTCCTTGCTACCCCTCCATATACCCTCTCTCCTGGCCACAGCCCACACCTTCTTTTCTGTGCCTGCCCCAGTTCGTCCCATTCCGAGACTATGTCGACCGGTCGGGGAACCAGGTGCTGAGCATGGCCCGACTGGCCAAGGATGTGTTGGCTGAGATCCCAGAGCAGTTGCTGTCCTATATGCGCACCAGGGACATCCAGCCTCGACCCCCACCCCCTGCCGACGCCAGCACAACCCCAGCTCCAGAGCAGCCCTGAGGATTCCACATATCCAATGCCTAATAGTCTGCTCACCTGCTCACTCACCATTGCTTCTGCTGGAAGCCAGGGGCACCTGGAGTCTGAACCTTATCAGGAGGGCCAGCTTAGAGGATCGGTGCTGGTTGGCAAGCCCTTTGCCCCCTCATCTGCAGAAGGGCCTGGCACTTCACCACCTCCCTGCCTTCATGCCAATAATAAAGCTGATCTTTATTCCAACTCGTCTCACGGATCTTGGGGAGGGAAGATTAGCGGACCTGAGGCCTGGAGCCACACTAAGAGGGAGGGAGCAAGGCTTCAGCTAGGGTTCATCCCTATCCTAACACATATTCATCCAATTACTTCTTCATACATCCTTCAAATATTTTAAGAAATAAGTGAAATTGTGTGTGTGCATGTATTTTCTCAGGAGAAAGGTACACACTTTCCATCAGATTCTCAAATGGGTTCCTGACTTTTAAAGGAGTTGGCTTTAAAATGACTTCATATAACTCTCCTTTGCTATTTATTCTGAATTTGTTGAATAAGGATAACAACATAATATTTTCTTTGAGCATTCACTACATATCAAACATTGTGGTAGGTGATTTACAAGCATCATCTCATTTAATTCTTACAACAACCCTGTTGAGAATAGGCGCTATAATTATTTCCATTTTACACACAAGGAAACAGGCTCTGAGAGCATGTCACTTGTTTAAGAGAACTCATTTACTTGACTTCAGATCCCAAGATCTTAACCAGCAAACATCTTCCTAGAGTGTCGATTTTATTGGAAGGGTTTTGGAAAACATGTACAAAAATATACACATTTTAGTGGGTCAAATGCAAAATTTGCATGAAAACAGAAGCGTTCAGATTGCTTGGGCTTTGTCCCAGAACTCTGGAAGACTTTTCAGGCTCTTTAATGATAAAACCGGAGAAGCGCTGTTTAACAAAAATGTCTCCCTGGCAAACAAGTTCTCTGAAGTTCCCAAGAACTGGTAATAAATAGAGTTTTCGAGCTCTGTTTTACAAATAAGAAACTTGAGGAAGAATTTAACAACTTGCTCACATTCACATAGCTAGGAAGTGGCTGTCAAATTAAATCAGTTATTTGTGTTTTGACACCTTCTTCCGACCAGCAACCCGTAGCATATCCCTGCCAACTAACAGGATTCCCAGCACCTGAATCCCACTTCACCATATACAAGCACTTTCACGCCACCAGCGCCCTGCTTCTCCTGAAACCCAGCCCCTTCCTTCAGAGCCACTCCTCCCTTAACCTTTACCTCTCCCTTACCTTTCCCGAGCTCCTTCCCTTTCCTTCAGTCACGCCCGGTGAGTCCAAATTGGTCCCACCCTTTCCCTCCAGCCTCGCCCCTTTATCTTTCCCAAGCCCCGCCCTCTTCCTCAGTCTCGCGTCGATTTTTCCCAGCTCTGTCCTTTATCTGTAGAACAGTTCCGCTTAACAGGCCCATTCACAGCTCCGTCCTTTCTTTCCTGAGGGCCACTGTTTAACCTCACTCTTAAACTTACTATTTTCTTGCCCCATTCTGAGTCCCGCTTAACAGATAGCTCCGCCCCCCAACAAGCCCCGCCCCATCGATGGTCTATTCTTCCAGCCCCGCCCCGCCCATAACTCCGGGCCCCCTTAGGCTCCAGCCCGCGTCCCTCTTATTCCCGGCCCTGCCCCCAGCCCCGCCCAGTGACTCTGGCCCCGCCTCGCCGCCTTCCTCGGAGACCAAGGCCAGGTCCCTATTGCAGCGGCGGCGCCAGCAGAAGGGAGGGAGCAGGGAAGGAGGAGGAAGAGGGGGGAGGGGAGAAGGGCGGGCTCCTCACGCCCAGCTTCGTGCTCACGGTCCGTGGCCGCAGATTCGCCACAAACGGCCCGAAGACCCCGGAAACCGAGTGCGGCGACTTCAGCCTACAGAAATTCAATTCTCAGATGGAATTGCTAGAAGAGTCCCGTGGAGTGTCCCGGGGTCTTTCGGAGTCCCAGGGCATGGTCTTTTCGAGCCTCAGCGAGCGGGCGGACACCGTGGCGAAAGTGCAGGTCGGCAGCGTCGCGACGCCGCGTTTACCCTGCGCAGACGCCGTCGCCGCCGCTGCC
>NW_007253961.1:149639-197738 GCF_000164805.1 Carlito syrichta
CCGCCACGGTCTTCGCCGCCGCGGTCCCCGCGCTGTCTCCGGAGCCTCCATTGTCTCAGCTACGCCCGGTCCCAAGTCCAAGCCACCTAGGGGCTCGCGGAACGGGTGGCGGTCGACAGAGTTGAGACACCGGGACGCCGGCAGGACCGGGAGCAGCAGGGGTCAGCGCGGGAATCCCGGGGAGCCGGGGCCGGAGCGTGGGGCAGCAGGGGGCCGGGGTGGCGAGGTCCACGGTCTCCGGAGTTGGGGCTTCCCCTTTCTGGCCCAGCTTTCCCCGCCGGCCTCCCTTAGTGGGGTCGGAGCCCCGGCGGGCGCCCCCGGCGATGAGCCCGGACCCGAGGTGGCCGGTGAGTGCGGGCCTGGGACCAGGGCGGGAGTGACCAGCGGGAAAGGAGTAGGCTACTCATGGGGCGCGCACTGAGCTGCCTGGCCCGGAGGCCCCTCGGGCTACTCCAGCTGGGAGAACTGACAGAGCATTAGCTCCCGGGGCAACAGTGTATCCTTTGGGGCTGCCTGGCCAATGGCAGGAGGGGAGCTTTGCCTAACTTGCTACACTTTGACAAAGGGGAAACGCCGCCGCATCCGGGAGAGAGGGCTGCGGGCACTGCCGGGACCCAGCCCTGTCCCTCCGGCCCCCGCCTCCTACTTCCTTCAGCCCCCTGAGCTCCAGGAGCATCTGTAGCTGCCATACCCCTTGGGCCCTCCCCGCTGGCTTTCTGCTGTATGTTCTCGTTTCCCTCGCCTATGCTTCTGCCGCCGGGTCCCAAGGGGGACACTGCCGGGTGCACCGTGCTACTTCGGGAACTATTCACCTGGGACCCAGCTTGGAAAGAGGAGAGCTTGTTTGTGCCTCCGGTTGGTGTGTGTTTAAAGATGCACCCTCAGGTAGGAAGTAGAAGCGAGCTATAGTTGAACACGTAACTTTCATGTTGTGAAAGTCAAGGTCTGTTGACAGAGGAACTGGAGCAGCCCACTTGCCTGGTTAAACTGCAGGTAGAGAGACAGAAGCCAAGAGGGGTCACTGTCAGGGAGCTTAGGTGGCTGTGCCCAGCAGGAACAGTGCCAAGTTTCTAGCCGAATTGTTGAACCCAAATAGGCCGAGTGAAATTGGGGCAGTCTCTGACCAGGTTGGGCTTCCTGAGGGCTGGTGCCATCTGCTGTCTCCACTCACCCAGGAATATTGAGATGGGGGAAGGGAGGGCCCCTGAGGATGACCACAGGGAGCTGAATGTGCCTAGTTTGTCATGTTTCTGTTTGTACCCTTAGGGCCTGGCACTTGGTAGGCACTCAGTTGATGTTGCATGAATGGGTGAGTGAAGAGCTCAAATGCAATACAAGCTGCTGTCACTGACTAAATGACCTCAGTTTTCACTTAGCTCCACAGTGCATCTCCCTACCCAATCCCAGGGCCAGGGCGAGGCTCCCCTAAAAGACCTCAAAAGTAACTAATTCTCTGTATAATTCAGTTATTTCTGCTGGAGTTCAAGACTAACTCATTGGCCACCCATTCAGACTGATACATGGGCTAGAACTAGCCTTCATCCCATCTCTTTCCCCTCACAGTCTGGTGATCCCCTCATTGAGCTATTAGTTCCTCAGGTTATTTTTCATTCACCGAAAACTGAGTGTCCAGTGCATGCTAGGTACTGTGAATATATGGATTGGATAGGGTTGGGTGTATGTATTTCACGGTTCCCCGTCTAGTGAAAGAACACAAAGAATTGCAGCTACAGTGGAGGTGAGAACGGAATGCTGTGGAAACAGTTCCCCATGGGAAAGTCAAAGAAGTCCTAACAAATGACGTTTGAGCTGGGTTTTGAAGAATGAGTAGTAGCCCACCAATCAGAGAGCATGGAGGGCATTCCAAATAGACACATTTTGTAGGAATGATAGATTATCACATTCAGCAAGTTGCTCTGTGTATACAGGAACAACTGTAACCGGTTTTAAAAAAAGGTCTGGAAAGGACTGGGGCTAGACAGTGAAAGAAGTTCCTTGACTGTCATCATAGAGAATCTGGAATATTATTCTAAAGGAACTGGGGATCATTAGGAGGCTTTTAATCAAGAGAGTAGCATGCTCATTGCTACTTGATAGAAAGATCACTCTGGCCATATGTGAGATTGGGCTAGAGGAGTTGAGACATAGGACAGGATAACCAGGCAAGAGGTGATAGGACCCAGATCAGGGCCATGGTAGAGAAGATGGCATTCCGAGACACTGTAGAGGTAGGCTGGTCAGGAGCTGGTGACCCCAAGGGAGAAGGAGGACTAGAGTGGGGTCTCTGATGCAGGTGGCCAGGAACTCTTCCTTAGGCCCATTCTAACTCATCTGTATATTTTAGATGTGACAGCATGGGGGTAGACTTCGACGTGAAGACTTTCTGCCACAACTTGCGGGCAACTAAGCCACCATACGAGTGCCCCGTGGAGACCTGCCGAAAGGTCTATAAGAGTTACAGTGGTATTGAGTACCACCTATACCACTATGACCACGACAACCCACCGCCCCCGCAGCAGACTCCACTACGCAAGCACAAGAAGAAGGGGCGTCAGTCACGCCCAGCCAACAAGCAGTCACCCAGCCCCTCAGAGGTCTCACAGTCACCAGGCCGTGAGGTGATGAGCTATGCACAGGCCCAGCGTATGGTGGAGGTGGACCTGCATGGCCGCGTCCATCGCATTAGCATCTTTGACAACCTAGATGTGGTGTCTGAGGATGAGGAAGCCCCAGAGGAGGCCCCTGAGAATGGCAGCAACAAGGAAAACACTGAGACACCAGCTGCTACTCCCAAGTCAGGCAAGCATAAGAACAAGGAGAAGCGCAAGGACTCCAACCATCACCACCACCATAATGCTTCTGCAAGCACCACTCCCAAGCTGCCAGAGGTAGTTTATCGGGAGCTGGAGCAGGACACCCCTGATGCCCCACCCCGGCCAACTTCCTATTACCGGTAAGGCGAACTCTGGAAAGCTGGTCAGACAGGGCTTGGGAGCCAGAGAGGGGTGACAGGCACAGATGGAAGAGTGGCAGGAATAAAGAAAAGTGAAACACCGATCTGCCAGGGCAGTGAAAGGAATAGTATCTCTGTTGGTGGTCCTTGCTTTTCACTGCTGCACGCCAGGCCATGCTTTTGGTGCTTGATAGCCACTCCTTTGTTTTATTCTCACAACTCTCAGGTGTTGTCCTTATTTCACAGATGAGGAAATTGTGGTCAAGAAAGGATGCCAGACTTATTGAAAGTCACATGCTGATAGCTAGCTGAAACAGGATTCAGCCCCAGATCCCTCCAACTCAAAAGCTGCACTGTTTCTACTGTACTAAAAAAAAAATCCCATTTCTCACTTTCTCACTCCTGACCCTCTTCACTTCCTCACTTTGTTATCTTGGGAAATGCATCCAACTTCTAGTGTTTAATGACCCCCATGCAGAGCAGAGACAGTATTTCTCTGTCTGTACAAAGCAAGGATCACTTATTTCATAAGGCCTTAAAAGCAATTTGTAAATCTGCAGTGGTAGTTTGCCCATTACTTGTTCTGCTACTGTCGTCCTTTAGCATGTTGGATTTTTTGTTTGTTTTTTAACAAAGGCAGTTTGGTTTAAAAAAAAAAAAAAAAAAAAACACCTTTAGCACATCTAAGCAATATTTTCATTGCCTGTTTTGTACTTCTCCAGTGGCCCTTTTATTTATTTTATTTTATTTTTTTACTTAGAGTCTCACTCTGTCGCCCAGGCTGGAGTGCAGGAGCACGCTCACAGCCACCACAGTCTTGACCTGCTGGGCTCAGGCAATCCTTCCGCCTCAACCTTCCAAGTAGCTGAAACTACAGACACGCGCCACCACGCCCATCTAATTTTTGATTTGTTATAGAGACAAAGGTCTCACCAAGTTGCCCAGGCTGGTCTCGAACCGGTGGGCTCAGACAGTCCTCTCACCTCAGCCTCCCAAAGTGCTGGGATTATAGGTGTGAGCCACTGCGCTCAGCCGGCCCTTTTATTTATTTCATTTAATTGTCTTGTACTCCACTCCTTCCAAAAGTTTGTTGCAGTGGCTTCTATTGAAATAGCAGGCATTATAAGGCTAAATTCTTTAACATGAGGTAAAAAATAAAAGGATGTGGGTGGCAGTGTGGTGGTGAAACTACATGCAGAAATCCTAGCTAAAGAGGATTTTTACCAAATGTGAAACCTCTCTGAGTGTCCTGACATTCAAGGCAGAGAGGACATTCTGATGAGTTAGTTAAGGAGCTATCTTTGTTGTCAGGTAATCAGAAGGCCTGATTTCTAAGAAGGATTTGTCACAAAGGCTTTTATATGAAAAGCAGTTTTTATCAAAAGTGCAGTCCACAGAATATTATATTAAAATTCAATTATTTCAAAACAAATCTGGGAGAACACAAGCAGTATGACCAAGAATCACTTTCTTCTCTCCCTTCTTTGACTGTTAGCCATTCTCCCTCTTCCTTTCTTCCATTCATTCATCTTTTCAGCACAACTTCGCTTCCTTCTGGCTTTCTACTTTTTCTTTTCTGTCAGCACTGCCTGCCACGCCCACTATCACCCCTCACCCCCAACACACAGACCCTTCTCTGGGCCTCCCCACCCTCCCAGTGGCTCTTTATCTCTGTCTACTTAGACAGGCAGCCCAGCCCTGCTTATTCGTCTTCTGTTCTTCTTTTCACTCAAATTCACTCTTTCCTCCTGGGGGATCAGAGCAGTTCTCAGCTGGTGCACTACAATCATTTGGGAAGTATATTGCATGTAATTTGTTACCACTGTTAGCAAAACTGCCCAAGTTTTGGAAATGATTTACTTTTTATATAAATTTGGGAAGATTTGAGGTCATCATTCTAATACCATTTTCTCTTGCTTGCATTCTGATACACTCCCTTGAGGGAGATAGAGAAGGTGGTGTGTCAGCTGGTGTGCTAGGAATTGTACATGACATGCAGCCTACCTTATCTGGGCTGCAGCCTATAATCTGGGTGCCTGTGGGAGTGTGTTGTGTACCATCATATAATGTCACATGTGTCATGGCAAAGAAAAGGGTGAGAACTGGTGCTCAAGAGAGCTGGTGCCAAGGCCTAGAAGGAGCCAGATGGTTCACACCAACCCTGAGTCATACTCTTCTTCAAAGATGGGGAGGTTGCAGTCACCTTGGGGAAGAGGTAAAGGGCTAAGGAAAAAGCTGCTTCCTACAGACATTTTAGTCTCTCCTCTCCCTTCCACCCCCAAAAAGCCTTTCAAATGAACAGCATTGAGTGCCTATATCTGTGTAGTGAATCAGATATGATCCGTGCCTCTATTCTGTAGTGGAGGAGTTAGACGCATAAACAGCTATGTTGCAAGGAAGGTGAGTAAGGGTTATAGAAAAGCTAATTAACATTTATGAGTACTTGCTCGACACCAGGCACTGTTCTAAGCATTTTCCCTCTATTAACTCATTTAATGTCCACAACAACCATGTGAAATAAGTTCAAAGTAGCATCACCATTTACAGATGAGGAAACCAAGGCCTAGGAAGCTTAGCTCACTTGCCCGTTGTTATACAGGGCCCAGGCAGCATGGGATGCCCTAGCAGCCAGTACCCCATATCCCATGAGGGGAGGAAAGAGGAGAGATAGAAGCTAATGTTTTCTAGGGTCTACTATGTACAACTTGATCTAGCCTATTCATCTTTCTTAAATGACTTTTTTTTTTGAAGTCTCATTCTGTTGCCCAGGCTAGAGTGCAGTGGCACACTCACAGCCATCGCGGCCTCTAACTGCTGGGTTCAGGTGATCCTTCCTCCTCAGCCTTTCAAGTAGCTGAAACTACAGGCATGTGCTACCATGTCCAGCTAATTTTTTTTATTTATTGTAGAGATGAGGTCTCGCCAAGTTGCCCAGGCTGGTCTCGAACCCATGGGCTCAAGCAATCCTCTTACCTCGGCCTCCTTAAGTGCTGGGATTATAGGTGTGAGCCACCGTGCCAGCCCTAAACAACTTTTTATGAAAAGATAAATGTACATACATACACTCATGACTTAATGGTTAGATGGTGTTTCCAACTTTAAGTCACACCAGGGTACTCTTACTCATAATTCCTTTCCTGGGCCTGCTGACAGCTGCTGGGACTTGAGGAGGTACTGGGTACCTCTCTCCTCCCCTCATGGGATATGAGGTACTGGCTGCTAGGGCATCCCAGGTGCATACAGGCTCTGCAGCCATGCTGCCTGGATCCTGTATAACAATGGGCAAGTGAGCTAAGCTTCCTGGGCCTTGGTTTCCTCATCTGTAAATTGTGATGCTACTTTGAACTTATTTCACATGGCTGTTGTGGACATTAAATGAGTTAATAGAGGGAAAGTGCTTAGAACAGTGCCTGGTGTCGAGCAAGTACTCATAAATAAATAAGTATAAATAAATAAATGTAAAGACCAAGAGCTTATAGCCTGTTCACTTTCATAACTCCATATAATCCTGACAGAATCTTTGTGAGTAGGTAGTATTACCCTTGTTCTTTTTTTTTTTGAGTAGGATCTTACTATGTCACCCAAACTGGAGGGCAGTGGCACGCTCCTGGCCACCACAGCCTTGACCTGCTGGGTTCAGGTGATACTTCCGCCTCAGCCTTCCAAGTAGCTGGAACTACAGGCATGTGCCACCACGCCCAGCTAGGTTTTTGATTATTGTAGAGATGGGGGTCTCACCAAGTTGCCCAGGCTGGTCTTGAACCCATGGGCTCAGGCAATCCTCTCACCTTGGGCTCCCAAAGTGCTGGGATTATAGGTGTGAGCCACCGCACCCAGCCTTTTATCCTTGTTCTAGCATCAATAAAACTGAGGTTCAAAGAAGAGTGGTGATGTCCTAAAGGTCACAAAATAGCAGAGGCAGGATTTTTTTTTTTTTTTTTTTGAGTTGTACTCTCACTCTTTGTTGCCCAGGCTGGAGTGCAGTGGCATGCTCACACCCACCACAACCTTGACCTGCTAGGCTCAGGCAATCCTTCCACCTCAGCCTTCCAAATAGTTGGAACTGTAGATGCACACCACCACATCTGGCTAGTTTTTGTGATCTATTGTAGAGATGAGGTCTTACCAAGTTGCCCTGACTGGTCTTGAACAACCAGGCTCAGGCAGTCCTCTCTCACCTCAGCCTCCCAAATGCTAGGATTACAGACTGAGCCACTGCGTCCGGCCCAGAGGCAGGATTTAAATCAAAGTTTTAAGAAGCCGAAGCCCTGTTCTTTCATTGCTCTGTAGTTTACATGCCAGAGTGCAGGCCACCTAGAGCATGGCAAGGGCATGAGGCATCTACCCTGGGTCACAAGCACCCAGAGCAGCCCTTGGCTCCAGGCCTGTTGGCCCAGTAAGTGCTATAGGGTGGAGGTTAAGAGCACTGGGACTAGGGGTTGAATGCCTCCACTTCTGCCACTCCCTGATTATGTGACCTATCTATGTTGAGTTAATTAACTTATCAAAGCTTCAGATTCCCCATCTAGAAAATAAGGACAATAAACACTGATCCCACTGTGTCTCACGCCTGTAATCCCAGCACTTTGGATGGCAGAGGCGAGAGAATTGCCTGAGTCCAGGGGTTTGAGATCAGCCTGGGCAACTTGGTGAGACCTCATCTCTATAATAAATCAAAAAATTAACCAGACATGATGGCGCACACCTCTGTGGGTCCAGCTACTTGGAAGGCTGAGGCGGAAGGATCACCTGAACCTAGCAGGTCAAAGCTGTGGTGGCTGTGAGCGTGCTACTGCATTCCAGCCTGGGTGACAGAGTGAGACTCCTATTCAAAAAAAATTACTGATCCTGTAGCTGTGGTAAGAATAAATGCAGTTTAGCACAATGCCTGGCTCACAGTAAATGCTGGATAAATCTTAGCTATCATGATTGATATATCCCAAGGCTAACCGGAGAATAAACATAGCACACAGAGTTTGGGGCGGCCGTGACTTGACATTGGCACCAGTTGAGAGAAGACCCATGGCAGCTCTAGTCAAGGCCCTCCCAACCTGTACTAAAACAACTTATATATGATTTGTCAGTGACATCCAAGGACCTTCTTTCTTCCTCTGATACTTTGTACCATCATTCAGACCACTTCGGTGGGTCCTAGATGCCCCATCCTTCCCCCTTTATAGGAGCTTGTCTGAGCCAATGCAACCCAAGGAAGGTGGTATCATGTAGCAGCTAGGACACAAGCTTTGGAGTGGTGGGCCTGGATTTACATCTCAGCTCTATTACTTTCTCACAAGTGAGCTGAGACAGATGCATTAACCTCCTCAAGCCCTAGGTTTCCTTTTCTGCAAAATAGGAATGATGATAGTACCTATAGTACCGGGGTTAAAATGAGGATGAAATGAGACAACACATCTAAAGGCACAGAAGAGACTAAGTGCTCAGTGGCAAATGATTCATTGTCTTTAAGGGAAGGAAATCTCAGTCATGTGATACTAAGCTCCCTGTGTGTACTGCAGGTACATTGAAAAGTCCGCAGAGGAGCTAGATGAAGAAGTAGAGTATGACATGGATGAGGAGGACTACATCTGGCTGGATATCATGAATGAGCGTCGGAAGACAGAGGGTGTGAGTCCCATCCCTCAAGAGATCTTTGAGTACCTAATGGACCGGCTGGAGAAGGAATCCTACTTCGAGAGTCACAATAAAGGCGACCCCAATGCTCTAGTGGATGAGGATGCTGTTTGCTGTATCTGTAATGATGGTGAGTGCCAGAACAGCAACGTCATCCTCTTCTGTGACATGTGCAACCTGGCTGTGCACCAGGAGTGCTATGGTGTCCCCTATATCCCTGAGGGCCAGTGGTTGTGCCGCCGTTGTCTACAATCACCTTCCCGCGCTGTAGACTGTGCCCTGTGCCCCAACAAGGGTGGTGCCTTTAAGCAGACAGATGATGGGCGCTGGGCCCACGTGGTGTGTGCCTTGTGGATCCCTGAGGTTTGCTTTGCCAATACGGTCTTCCTAGAGCCTATTGACAGCATTGAGCACATCCCACCAGCTCGCTGGAAACTCACCTGCTACATTTGCAAACAGCGGGGCTCAGGGGCCTGCATCCAATGCCACAAGGCCAACTGCTACACAGCCTTTCATGTGACATGCGCCCAGCAGGCTGGCCTTTACATGAAGATGGAGCCCGTGCGGGAAACGGGTGCCAACGGTACCTCCTTCAGTGTTCGCAAGACAGCCTACTGCGACATCCACACACCCCCAGGTTCAGCGCGCCGCCTGCCTGCCCTGTCCCACAGTGAGGGTGAGGAGGATGAGGACGAGGAGGAGGATGAGGGTAAGGGCTGGAGCTCAGAGAAGGTCAAGAAGGCCAAGGCCAAGTCCCGCATCAAGATGAAGAAAGCACGGAAGATCCTGGCAGAGAAGCGGGCAGCAGCACCTGTAGTATCAGTGCCCTGCATCCCACCACACAGGTATGTGGGGAGCAGATGAACAGGCAGGTGAGGGAAGAAGAAGCCCTCCTGGAGAGAACTGACAGCACCCTGAATAGAATGCCAGGGCTGGGTTACATTCTTCCTATCAGGAGCTGCACAGAAGTTTAAAAAATAACCAAAGATAAAGAGGTTATCTTTAGCAGGTCACCTGATTTTCACATTAGAAGTCAGAAATGTCAGCTTTTATTTGTTTATATAATTTTTGAGTTGGAGTCTCACTCGGTTGCCCAGGCTGGAGTGCAGGGGCATGCTTATGGCCACTGCAGCCTGGACCCACTGAACTCAGGTAATACTTCCACCTCAGCCTTCCAGGTAGCTGGAACTACAGGCGCGCGCCACCACGCCTAGCTGATTTATTTATTTTTTTATGGTAGAAGTGAGGTCTCACCAAGTTGCCCAGGCTGGTATCAAACTCAGTGGGCCCAGGCAGTCCTCTCACCTTGGCCTCCCAAAGTGCTGGGATTATAGGCATGAGCCACTGTGCCCAGTCCACCTTTATATTTTATTTATTTGAGTCAGCGTCTCATTCTGTCGCCCAGGTTGGAGTGCAGTGGCACAATTATGGCTACCACAGCATCAACCTACTGGGCTCAGGCGATCCTTCTTCAGCCTCTCCAGCAGTTGGGACCACAGGTGTGTGCCACCACACCTGGTTAATTTTTTCTTTATTTATTGGGGAGACAAGCTCTTGGGGAGACAAGCTCTTGCCATTTTGCCGTGGGCTCAGGCAATACTCTTGCCTCCGCCTCCCCAAGTAGTGGGATTACAGGCATAAGCCACCGTGTCCAGCTAGAGTTCATAAAATTTACAGTTGAAAAAGTAGAGTCAGCTGGGCTCGGTAGCTCAGCCTGTAATCCCAGCACTTTGGGAGGCTGAAGTGAGTGGATTGCCTGAGCCCGTGGGTTTGAGACCCGCCTGGGCAACTTGGTGAGACCTCATCTCTACAATAAAAATTAAAAATTAGCTGGGCATGGTAGCGCATGCCTGTACTTCCAGCTACTTAGAAGGCTGAGGTGGAAGGACTGCCTGAGCCCAGCAGGTCATGGATGTGGTGGCCATGAGCGTGCCACTGCACTCCAGCCTAGGTGACAGAGTGAGACTCCGACTCAAAAAAAAAAAAAAAAGAGGCCCAGCTCGGTGGCTCAGCCTGTAATTCTAGCATTTTGGGAGGCCGAGACAAGTGAATAACCTGAGCCCGCAGGTTTGAGACCAGCCCGGGCAGGTTGGTAAGACCTCATCTCTATAATAAATAAAAAAAAATTAACCAGGCATGATAGCGCACAACTGTAGTTCTGGCTACTTGGAAGGATGAGGCAGAAGGATTGCCAGAGCCCAGCTGGTCGGCGCTGGGGTGGCCATGAGCATGCCACTGCACTACAGCCTGGGCAACAGAGTGAGACTCCAACTCAAAAAGAAAAAAAAGTAGAGTCACATACTCTCTGGTATGGTGGCTCACACCTATAATTCCAGCACTTTGAGATGCAAGATGGGAGGATCACTTGAGGCCTGGAGGTTGAGACCAGCCTGGGAAACCTAGTGAGATATAATATCTACGAAAGAAAAAATAAGAAAAATTAGACAAAGAAAGTGATCTCTCAGCTTGACTTCCCACAGTACTGGGATTACAGGTGTGTGAGCCGCTATACCCTGCCCCAACAGGTATCTTAAAACAGCTCTTCATTTGGATGATTTAGTTTGTTAAGTTAGGAGAACGAGGATGGAAGAGTCACCAGTCACCAATCAAAATGGAAAAGATCTGACTATAAAGGGAGAAATAGAAGGAAAAGGGAGGCTCAAAAATTGTGGTAACTGTTGCCTATTTTAGGTGTGATCACCAGTTATTTTTAACTCTCCTACAGTATTTGATTTACTATAGATTTCTGCTGTACAGTTTTATTTTATCTTAAAACCTTAAAGGCTCAGTCTGAGTGAGGACCCGATGGTCAGACAGTACTCTAGGCTGCTTTGACTAGAGCAGTCTTAAGGGCAGAACTCCCCAACTCCTTGGTGTACAGGGCTAGGGATCTGGCTTAATGCTGGAGCTTGTGTTCCTGTCTGCCGTGGTGCCACTGATGGCACCACTCACTCTCCCTTGCTGTAAACCCAGAGTCCCAGGCCTTTTGACAAGAGACATTTTCCCCCTTCATCCTCATTCAGGAACTTTCAGCCAGGGACCCTTGCTCTGCTTAAAAGAATCAGGACCCAGTGGGTTTTTCTTTTTGTTCCCTGCCTCCCAGGCTCAGTAAAATCACCAACCGCCTAACCATCCAAAGGAAGAGCCAGTTCATGCAGAGGCTGCACAGCTACTGGACACTGAAGCGGCAGTCACGGAATGGAGTCCCATTGCTACGTCGCCTGCAGACACACCTGCAGTCTCAAAGGAACTGTGACCAAGTCGGGGTACTGTGTCCACTTCCCTGTGGGCTCTGGGAGCTAGGGCCAGGGGGATGAGGACTGACATTGATGACTGTAGCTTCCAATGTCAGGGGTCTTAGGCTGTTTCCTTCTTTAAACTAGCCTTCAAACCAAGCTTAGCATGAAATACTCAAGACTGTTCACTCAGTGGAAAGATGTTGTTCCTATGTGTTCATTTATTAACTTAACAAACACATTTATTCTATGCCAGGCCCTGGGGACACATAGATAGCCAGTAACTTCCTGTGCTCCCGCCTTTGGCCTGACCTGCTCTTGACCCAAGTTTTCTGGGTTCTCTGCTCCCCTCCAGCCTTTCCTCTGACTCTCATCATCTCCTGATTTTACTTTTGCCTCTACAGAGAGATTCTGAGGATAAGAACTGGGCCCTCAAAGAACAGCTTAAGTCCTGGCAGCGGCTCCGACATGATCTGGAGCGAGCTCGGCTGCTGGTGGAATTGATCCGCAAGCGGGAAAAACTCAAAAGGGAGACGGTGAGTGCTCCTGGGTCTGTCCTATTTTACAAAGGAGAAAATAGACCCAGGAGAGGAATAGTATATGTCCCCTGGCCAGGAAACAACGGGGCCAGTGCTGGAGTCAAGTCTCCTGGTGCTCAGTGTGCTCTCAGGTCTACTGAGAGCAGAATGTCACAGGAGAGTTTGAATGGAATCCTCAATTATATGACATAGGTAGCTGGTGAGGTAGTTCAAGGAAGGGGAAGGCCAGAATGGTTGGTGCAAGTTTCACTGGCTGGGGCCTTGTAGAAGGTAGACCTATATGAAGACACTCAGATGTGGGAGTAGAAAGGAAGACAAGTTCCCAAGCCAGATGGGACCCTCTCCTCAGATTTCTCTGCCACAGGACTTTCCTGGGCATGGCTGATTGGAACTTTTTGTATGCTAGATCAAGGTCCAACAGATCGCCATGGAGATGCAACTGACCCCTTTCCTCATCCTCCTCCGCAAAACTTTGGAGCAGCTCCAAGAGAAGGACACAGGCAACATCTTCAGCGAGCCGGTCCCTCTGTCTGAGGTAACCGAATTGGACGAAGTAAGAATCCCTTCCCCTCACTCCACCTTCTTTCTGTTCCTCTCCCGGTTGGACCCCTGCTGCAGGTCTGGGCCAGGACTAGGTGGGAACCTTGAAGAGAGGGGCTGGTAGCTCTGGGGCAGGATGAACTGGAGCCACATGTATCATTTGGACTGTTTTGTCCCTGTCATGGCCCAAGGGCTCAGAATAGGAGGCAATCTGCACTCCTTCCCACAGACAGGGACTGAATCTGCCAAATGAATAATCCCAGGGCAGGAAGACACTTTCGGGGTGCTGAATCCTAGAATGGAGGCTTTAGAAGGCTTAGCACCTAAAGAACCAGCTCTGAAGTTCTAGGTCCAGACTGACAGACTCTTCTCTCCAAAAGGTATAAAATATTAGCTGGGCATGGTAGCTCACGCCTATAATCCCAGCACCTTGGGAGGCCGAGGCAAGAGGATTGCCTGAGCCCATGGTTTCGAGACCAGTCTGGGCAACTTGGCGAGACCTTGTCTCTACAATGAATCAAAAAATTAGCCGGGCATGGTGGCGTGTGCCTGTGGTTCCTGCTACTTGGAAGGCTGAGGTGGAAGGATCACTTGAGCCCAGCAGGTGAAGGCTGCAGTGGCTGTGAGTATGCCACTGCACTCCAGCCTGGGTGATAAGAGTGAGACTCTAACTCAAAATAAATAAATAAATAAATAAGTAAATAAATGGTATAAGATAAGAAGCCTGAGGCAGCAGTCTCCTTATAAGTCTTACTGAAAAGTAAAAAGAGCTATAGGAATGCAAGGTGGTGTATTTCCAGAGGATTTCCCAATCCATTTCTTACTGAAGCCTTATACAGAGGTAGAATTGGCTGTATTTTCATCACCATTTTTCAGGAGAGGAAAAATAGACCCAGAGAGGTTGAGACTTGCCATAGTCACACAGCTTGTGACTGGTAAAGTCAGGAGCAAAATCCAGCTTTCCTTCCCTGTGCAATATGCCTGCCTCTGACTATGGTGGGAGGAGGTTGCTGGAAGCATTTCAGAGGGGCTTGTTAGGAGCAGGGTTTGGGGGAATGAGGAGCATATCTCCACTTAGACACACTGCCTGCTCTCCCAGGTACCTGACTACCTAGACCACATCAAAAAGCCCATGGACTTTTTCACCATGAAGCAGAACTTGGAGGCTTACCGCTACCTGAACTTTGATGATTTTGAGGAGGACTTCAACCTCATCGTCAGCAACTGCCTCAAGTATAACGCCAAGGACACCATCTTCTACCGGGCAGCAGTACGGCTCCGTGAGCAGGGTGGCGCTGTGCTCCGCCAGGCCCGGCGCCAGGCAGAAAAAATGGGCATTGACTTTGAGACGGGCATGCATATCCCCCACAGCCTGGCTGGAGATGAGGCCCCACTCCACACTGAAGATGGTGGGTGATATGTCACACACACACATAAGAGGCCAATGCCAGGGATGGACAGCTTTCCAAAAGTCCCCTCCTGGGAGCAGGCAGTGTAGGCAGAAAGGAGCTAGGCTGAGCAGTGGCAAGCTGTCCCCAGGAATGCTCCCCAAGAAGCCAGACTGGGTGAATGGATAGCAATGCCCGCCATCCCACATCTTGGTGCTGCTATTTTACAGCTATTCCTGGTGAGAAGCCAAGGGGGGAAGAGTGGTTTTCTTGCTGCCTGCCCAGGTTTGAGGGACCCAGAGGGCTGCCCTGAGTCTGACCTTTTTCCTTCAACCCTACCCCCAGCAGCAGAGGAAGAGCGGCTGGTACTGTTGGAGAATCAGAAGCATCTTCCAGTAGAAGAGCAGCTAAAGTTGCTGCTGGAGCGGCTAGATGAGGTGAATGCCAGCAAGCAAAGTGTTGGTCGCTCACGACGCGCAAAGATGATCAAGAAAGAGATGACGGCACTGCGGCGGAAGCTTGCCCACCAGCGGGAGACTGGACGGGATGGTCCTGAGCGGCATGGCCCCTCAAGCCGAGGCAGTCTGACACCCCACCCGGCAGCCTGTGACAAGGATGGGCAGACAGACAGTGCCGCAGAGGAGAGCAGCAGCCAGGAGACAAGCAAAGGTCTGACCCCCATAGCAAAGTGGACCCCAAAGCAAGTCAGACTTTGGCTCTGCAGCACACACATTCAGCCCCTGCCATCCCCCAGGCAGAGGTTCCTCCACCACAGCTAGCTGCATCTTCTCCCTCATTCCGCAGTCAGGGGCCTCTTAGTTGCCTCTCTGGCTATTTGTATGAGAATTAATGTTTCAGATTCTACACCTGCAAAATCATTTCCCCAACTCTTGCTGAAGTAATGGTCCTATATACCCAGGGCATAACCTTGGATATCTACCCTTCTCACAATCAGGCCCCTCACCAACTCTCCTTCTCTCTTTCTCTGCTCCAGGCCTGGGTCCCAACATGTCCTCAACCCCCGCACATGAGGTGGGCAGGAGAACCTCAGTTCTGTTCTCCAAAAAGAACCCGAAGACAGCTGGACCGCCCAAGAGGCCGGGCCGGCCCCCCAAAAACCGGGAGAGCCAGATGACCCCCAGCCACGGAGGCAGTCCTGTGGGGCCCCCCCAGCTCCCCATCATGGGCTCCCTGCGTCAGCGCAAACGGGGTAGGAGCCCCCGGCCCAGCTCGAGCTCAGACAGCGACAGTGATAAGTCCACAGAAGACCCCCCAATGGGTGAGCCTCACCATCACCCAGCCCCCCAAGAGAGTGAGCAGAGCTGCCATTCTTTCCAGCATATTCCTAGCTATCCCTTTAATTTGCCCATGAAAGACATAGCTAGAAGGGCCTATAGGAATCCTTTAATTCCATCCACTCATTTTACAATTGGGGAAACCAAGACCACAAGACACCATGACCCAGCTAGATTCCCACCCAGGGTCCTCCCACTCCATTATATCACTTCACCTTTTCTCTTCTCACCTTCCTTGGAGATCTCCTGCCCTTTAAGCCATTTGTGTCCTAAGGCCAGTAACTGCCAAGGGAAGCAAGGGGTGGGGCAGGGCTGTGGCCAACTGGTAGACACTGCCCAGAGCTAGCTTTGCTGGCCAAGGTTGGAGGAATTTTCCAGCACAGAAGGGGAACCCAAGCTCCACGTCCTTCTTACACCCCCTCCCCCCATGTCATCGCTGATCTACATCTTCCTGACTGGTTCCTTCCCTCCTGCCCCCCCAACCAAGACTTACCAGCCAATGGCTTCAGCAGTGGAAACCAGCCAGTGAAGAAGAGTTTCTTGGTATACCGTAATGACTGCAGCCTTCCCCGGAGCAGCTCAGACTCTGAGTCCAGCAGCAGTAGCAGTAGCAGCGCTGCCTCAGACCGGACCAGGTACCAGCCCTGCAGATCAAGGCCGGCTTCCAGGGATGCCCTTTCAGAGTTCATAGGCTTTTCTAGGCTTCCCTGTTGGAAGTGTGGTGCCAGCCATTTCAGCCTAGATTAAGATGGCTCAAACCCAAGGTTCTCTGCAAAATAAACAGGATAGATCAATGTCACCATAATGGAACAGAGGGAACCACCATGAGTTAAGGTGATGAGTTAGTGCTGAGGTTATAAACTAGTGCCTTGTGGTTGGCTTTGGCCAGCATGGTGTTTTTAAAAAATGAATCCAGAAATGCCACATAAGGCCAGGCACAGTGGCCCAGGCCTGTAATCCCAGCACTTGGGATGGCCAACATGGGAGGATCTTTTGAGCCAAGGAGTTTGAGACAAGCTTAGGCAAAATAGTAAGACCTTGTCTCTACAAAAAAATACAAAATATTAGCCAAGCATGGTGATGCACACTTGTAGTTCCAGCTACTTGGGAGACTGAGGCAGAAGCTTTGCTCGGGCAGTGAGCCGGGATTGTACCACTACATTCCACTTGGGCAGCAGATGGAGTGAGATCCCATCTCAAAAAAAAAAAATAAGCCAGGCTCGGTGGCTCAGCCTATAATCCTGCACCTTTGGGAGGCTGAGGTGAGTGGATTGCCTGAGCCCGCGGGTTCAAGACCCGCCTGGGCAGCGAGACCTCATCTCTACAATAAATCAAAAAAAATGAGCCGGGCATGGTAGCACGCGCCTGTAGTTCCAGCTACTTGGAAGGCTGAGGCGGAAGGATCGCCGGAGCCCAGCAGGTCGAGGCTGCGGTGGCCGGGAGCGGCCACTGCACTCCAGTCTGGGCGGCCGAGTGAGACTCCAACTCAAAAAAACAACAACAAAAAAAATCAAAAATGCTACATAAAATTTCTAGTCCCTAGCCGGGCTCAGTGGTTCAGCCTGTAATCCTGTGCCTTTGGGAGGCTGAGGTGGGTGGATTGCCTGAGCCCATGGGTTCGAGACCCATCTGGGCAGGCGAGACCTCATCTCTGCAATAAATAAAAAAAAAATTAGCTGGGTGTGGTAGTTTGCACCTGTAGTTCCAGCTACTTGGAAGGCTGAGGCGGAAGGATCGCCGGAGCACAGCAGGTCGAGGCTGCAGTGGCCGGGAGCAGCCACTGCACTCCAGTCTGGGCGACAGAGAGAGACTCCAACTCAAAAAAAAAAAAAAAAAATTTCCAGTCTCTGTATTCTTTTTAAAAATCAGAAGATCCTGTAATCCTAGTACTTTGGGAGGCGGAGGTGGAGGCGAGAGGACTGCCTGAGCTCACGGGTTCGAGACCAGCCTGAGCAACATGGCGACACCTCATCTCTACAATAAATCATAAAAAAATTAGTTGGAGCCGGGCTCGGTGGCTCAGCTTGTAATCCCGCGCCTTTGGGAGGCTGAGGTGAGTGGATTGCCTGAGCCCACGGGTTCGAGACACGCCTGGGCAGCGAGACCTCATCTATACAATAAATAAAAAAATCAGCCGGGCATGGTAGCGCATGCCTGTAATTCCGGCTACTTGGAAGGCTGAGGTGGAAGGATCGCCGGAGCCCCGCAGGTTGAGGCTGCAGTGGCCGGAAGCGGCCACTGTACTCCAGTCTGGGCGACAGAGTGAGACTCGAACTCAAAAAAAAAAAATTAGTTGGGTGTGGTGGCGCATACCTGTAGTTCCAGCTACTTGGAAGGCTAAGGCAGGACTGCCTGAGCCCAGCAGTGGCTGCAGTGGCCACTGAGCATGCCACTGCACTCCAGCCTGTGTGACAGAGTGAGACTGACTAAAAAAAAAAAAAAAATCAGAAAATCTAGCCAGATGCGATGGCTTACACCTATAATCCCACCCAGTGCTTAGGGAGGCTGAGGCAAGAGAGAAACCTCTCTACAATAAATAGTCAGACGAAGTGGTGCATGCCTGTAGTTCCAACTACTTGGAAGGATTGCCTGAGCCCAGCAAGTTGAGGCTGCAGTGGCTGTGATTATGCCACTGCACACCAATCTGGGTGACAGAGTGAGACTCCAACTCAAAAAACTTAATAAATAGCCGGGCATGGTGGCTCACGCCTGTAATCTCAGCACTTGGGAAGCCGAGGCAAGAGGACTGCCTGAGCCCAGGAGTTTGAGACCAACCTGGGCAATTTGGCAAGACCTAGTTTCTACAATAAATCAAAAACTGGCTTAGTGTGGGGTATACGCCTCTAGTTTCAGCCACTTAGAGGGCTGCAGTGGAAGGATTGCTTGAGCCCAGCAGGTTGAGGCTGTGGTAGCCATGAGTGTGCCACTGCACTCTAGCCTGGGCGACAGAGACTCCGACTCAAAAAATAAATAAACAACAAAAGCAACAAACTAGACAATCTGGCCAGTATTGCTTTTAGATGACCATGCCGTTCCCTATTCTTGCCTCCTCTGAGTTGAGTTCCCATTGTCTTGCCCACAGCACAACGCCTTCAAAACAAGGCCGGGGCAAACCCTCCTTCTCCCGGGGCACATTCCCAGAGGACAGCAGCGAGGATACCTCAGGCACTGAGAATGAGGCCTACTCCGTGGGCACTGGCCGCGGCGTGGGCCACAGCAGTAAGTACCCTCACCCAAGGCCAGGGATGCTGGGGACCCAGTGTAAGGGCCTTGCCAGCCCCCCAGCTGCTGATCCACCCCTTCCCTCCCATTCCTGTGAAGTGGTAAGGAAAAGTCTGGGCCGGGGAGCTGGCTGGCTGTCAGAGGATGAGGACTCCCCACTGGATGCTCTGGACCTCGTGTGGGCCAAATGCCGAGGATATCCATCATACCCAGCTCTGGTAGGCTTCCGCTTCTCTTGTCATGCCCCTTGTTTTCCAACCCCTGAACGCAGATTGACAATTAGTAGATCTTTCCCACTCCCTGCTGAGCTGTGGGGCACAAGATTCCTTGGCAGATAGACTGGTGGGCAAATACAGCATGAGTACCACTTAGAGGCCCCCAGTCAATTTCTCCATCTCCCTTTTCCTTCTCTTTGCCCCTTGGACTCCGAAATTATTTAGCATAGGAGAAGATCAAGGGTCAGCACTACACCCCTAGTAGCATGATAATTCCTCTGTCCCCACTTATGATGTATTTTCTAAATTCTTGGGTACAGAAAACTTTGGGGAGGAAGTGGACTGAACCAAACTGGACTCTTATCACACTTTCAGATCATTGATCCAAAGATGCCCCGAGAAGGTATGTTCCACCACGGGGTTCCCATCCCTGTGCCCCCACTGGAGGTGCTGAAACTTGGGGAACAGATGACCCAGGAAGCCCGAGAGCATCTCTACCTCGTCCTTTTCTTTGACAACAAACGAACCTGGTAAGGAAGGAGGGTAGCATTTGGTGTGACTCATAGCCACAGATGAAGCCCTGAGTGGTACACAAGCAGACTGCCAGAAAACTCCAACAGGCAGACTGGGCTATCACAAATCAATGAGGGGAGAGACTTAGAATAGATCTTTGAGCAAAAGTGTTGTGTTGACTAAGAATCTGAGCAGCCAAGTGTGCAGTAGCAGACAAATAGCTGTAGCTAGAAACCAAAGGATCATCAGTGACTATGACAAATGAGAGGTGACTTCCCACCCAGATTCAGATGGCTCCTAGACTTAGTTTCCCCACCTCTGCCTCCATGGTGACAAAATGAGGATAAAGCAGGCATAAACATTTAGACTCTGAATCCTGTATCACATTTACATATGTAGTTTTTTTTGTTAATTGTCTGCAGAAGAGGATATCCATTGTCAGTAAAGTCTGTTTGGAGCCTGTGGGACATGGTAGCTGTTTCTGGTTTGGTTAGGAATCCTTTTTGCATCCACAAATACCCTATAATTACCCTACACTGCCCCCCTCCAGTGTAACTGTTAACTAGGCTCTTGCATCACTAGATTATGAAAAGTCCCTTGAGGACAGGGGCTGTGTCTGTTGGTCTCTAATTCCAGTGCCCACGAGAGTCTGGCCAGAGTAAGTGCTCAGGAAGTGTGTTTGAGTGAATAGAATGAGGAAGGCTGGTGCTTGTTCTCCCTAAGATGATTCATTTAATCTTCATCTTGTCCTATAGGCAATGGCTGCCCAGGACCAAGCTAGTTCCTCTGGGTGTGAACCAGGACCTGGACAAGGAGAAGATGCTGGAGGGCCGCAAGTCAAACATCCGCAAGTCAGTACAGATCGCCTACCACAGGGCTCTGCAGCACCGCAGCAAGGTGCAGGGCGAGCAGAGCAGTGAGACCAGTGATAGCGATTGATACTGCCCAACACCAATACAGCCCCGACCTACAGTGCCCTGTGACCGCTCTCCTCCCCTTTGCTCACTGTCCTGGAGTGGCACCTGCCTCTGCACTGACTCATTCCTGGTCTTGGGGCCAGTCTCAGGGGAAGCTGGGTGGGGGAGGTCCCTCCTGCCCTGAGTGCAGCTGGACTGTACAGAACACTCCAAGGGCCCATGGCGGTTCAGCGCAAGGAGAGGGGAGGTCCAAATCAGAAAGAGCTCCAGAGATCTCACGGCAGAGTGGTGGGCCAAGGTTAAGGACACTGCATAAAAGAGGCCCTCCCACCACTTCTGCTTGCTCATGCCAGAAGAATCTCTTCTGCTTAGAGGCCTGAGGCCCCTATAGGTAGTGAAGTAAGCGGGCATCTGCCCAGCCTAGCAGTGGGATTGATGTCTGTCCAGCCTGGAAGAGGGGCACTAGGTGACCCCCTCCCCTGCTGTTGTAAATATTGTAATTATTGGAGAATTTAAATTATTCTCATTTGTAACTGCGTTTCCGGGTCGCGCCAGAGTCATTTGGTACTAAAAAAAGATTGGGGCTTGCCCTCAATTCCCTTCTCTTTCCCCTAGATTTCCCTACCTTTCAAACTGGTTTGTATTTATTTCAAAGGAAGAAAATATATTGATTCTTAGAAAATAAACTATTTAGAATTCTTTTTTCTTGCCTCCCACTGAGGCAAAAGGATACAAAAGAAAGTTTTGTGCTCTAGGGATGGTACATAATTGGGCCCAGTGGTCGCTGACTGATTTGCACACTACATATATAAGGCAATAACAGCAAAGATAAAATAGAGTTCCCATTTCCCATGCACCTAGGGAGTGGCAGGCCCTGTGCTAAAGCATCTGTAAGACACTTGGTTTCATGTAATCCTTGCAATAACTACGGGGTAGTTGAATAATAGGCTGGTTACCTCCACAAAGCTGCTGAGGCTTAGAAAATTTAAGTAACTTGCCAAAGTTCCCACAACTAGGAAGTCGCAGAGCTAGGATTTGAACCCAGGTCTGTTTGTCTGCAAAGCTGGCTCTTCAACCAATATGCCGAACTGCCAGAAGAAGAGTTAACTGCCGGTTTCTTCATGGATTCAGACCCCAAGCCCTTTACCAGTAGCATGGCCCAAGTGCCTCAGTCACTGCAGATGAGACCTTCCTCCTTGCTTAACTGGGAACAGAGCAGGGATGCAGAGGGTCGCTCTTCATTGATCTCCAGCCTTGGCATCTTTTCAAATTCAACCGGCATTTATTACAAGAATGCCCTCCAAGTGCTAGGCATCTGGGGGGTGGCATGGCTGTAGACGAGGTAGTCACAGGAGGAGACAGTTGCCTGAGGCCTTGCAGGCGCTGAAGAATGGAACTGCCATGAGGACCGCACTGGCCTGATGTTACACCACGCTCATGGTGCATGCTGTTAGGAACTATGGGTGGGACACAGATCAACGAGCTTCAGATCTTGCCCTTTAAGAACTTGCAGTCTAATCGTTGAGACACAACCAAAAGTCATTCCGCTAGAAGATGAAACGTGGTCCTGATAAGTTCGTATCTCCAAGTCTCTTGCTTTTCCGTTCGTGCCTTCCTCCAGAAGGGAAGATATCACATAATACATCTTCCTGGGTCCTGGCGGCTGGCACTGGCAACTGGACGAGGCAGCGAGTGGGCTGCCTCAGGGCTACCCACTGGAACCTGGATTCAACCCAGCGAGCTGCCTCTCTGGGCATCTGGGCCCAGCCCCCAACAAAGCCCCAGCACAGGCCGCATTCCGCGCAGGGGTGAGCAAATGGCGCAGTGAAGAAATGCCCAGGGCAGGCCTCTGGAGGCAGGAAGTTGGGAGGACGAGGCCCGGTAAGGAGGCCTTGGAGGGGGCAAGCTTAGCAACCGAGCGCTGAAGAGAAGCCCCTGGAGACACGTTGTGGAGACACTTCCGAGGGCTCTGAGGGGCCAGAGCTGTGTCCAGACAGAGTCTTGGTGAAGAGCCGGCTCAAAGGAAGCGGCCCGAGAAGAGCGAGTTTCTGACATTCTCGGTGGAGAAAGGCTCTGAGGACGGGCAGCCCTGAGGAACGAAGAGCCCTGAGGAGATCAGTCGGGAGGATTTGGGCCTCGCGGCGCACTTTGCGCCCGGTCCGCTGAGCGCGGCTATGGGACACAAGCGTGCCGAGTGCAGGCGTCCCGGGGGAGGAAAGGCCAATAACAGGTAGCGAGTCAACGCGCCAACCGCCTCGGCGCCTCGGTAAGGCCCGCCCACCCGCCACCACGCCCGGTTTCTCATTGGCGCCTCCCACTTCTCGGATTGGCTACCTCTAGGTCTTATAAGTGGCGCTGGAGCCCCACTTCCGGCGATAGCGAGGTCCGCCCACGGAGAAGCCGGAAGAAGCGCGCGCTTCCGAAAGTCCAGCAGCTGGGTAACAGCTGTGTGCGAGCAGAGGCCCTGGGGGCGGGGGAGGGGGCGGGACCTGCACCTCAGGGAAGCGGGAGGATTGGGGCAGGAGGTGGGGCTGCAGTGGGAGGGGCGGGGCTTTGGTGAAGGACGTGTGGCCCTGCAGGAAGTGGAGGAGTTAAATGAATTGAAGAGACTGAGAATTCCAGGACCCAGTAGGTTTGGCCTTAAGAGGCGTGGTCTCTGACGGGCTCTTTGGGCGCCGAGATGATCTAGTTCTGAGTGGGCAGGGCCATTATGGGGCGGAGGCTGGCGTGGAAATGGTAGCCCGCTGTATTCTGCACAGTAGCATGGGGCATCGTACTCTAGCCTCCTCCCCTACCCTGTGGGTCTCCATCCCGTGTCCACGCTCTGAGCTGCGCCTGGACCTGGTTCTGGCTTCTGGACAGTCCTTCCGGTGAGTGGGACCATGGCTCCTGACTCAGCACTGCCAGCAAGGGGTACGAAGGAATTATAGGGGTAATGGAAGAAACCCCAGGGTACAAAAGAGGAAACAGGCTTGGGTGGTCAGCTTTTATAAAGTAGGGTAGCCGGGCGCGGTGGCTCACGCCAGTAATCCCGGCACTTTGGGAGGCGGTGGTGAGAGGATTGCCTGAGCCCACAGGTTTGAGATCAACCTGGGCAATATGGCCCAGGTTGGTCTACAGTAAATCAAAAAATTAGCCGGTGGTGGCGCAGGCCTGTAGTTCCAACTACTTGGAAGGCTGAGGCAGAAGGATTGCCTGAGCCCAGCTGGGTGAGGTTGTGGTGGCCGTGAACGTGCCACACTGCACTCCAGCCTGGGCAAAGAGTGAGACTCAGACTCAAATGAATGAATGAATGAAATAAAGTAGAGGTAATCTGTCTATGCAGTATTATTGTAAGAATTAAGTAGTATAACCGATGTAAAAGATAACACTTTTACTTTGCAATTAGTAAATCAGTTTTGTACATGGAGCAGTTGTAGGATAGGAGAGACTCCAAAGTGAGCAAGAAGGGAATCTAAGGCTGCCTTGTACCTGGGAGCTTAGGTGGAGGGAACAAAGCCCTGCACACTGGAGTGGTGTACTGGCAGATCAAGTGTGGACACTGACTCAGACTGAGGAGCAGCTCTACTGCACTGTGTACCGAGGGGACAAGAGCTGGGATGGCAGACCAACACTAGAGGAGCTGGAGGCCGTGCGCAAGTACTTCCAGCTAGATGTCAACCTGGCTCAACTATATCACCATTGGGGTTCTGTGGACTACCACTTCCAAGAGGTGGCTCAGAAATTCCAAGGTGAGTACAGAGCCTGGGGTGGGGGCAGGGATCTTGGACACTGGTTAAGTTACTTCTTTGTGACTCAGTTTCACTAAAATGGGGATTATATGTACTTCATAGGATTAAAGGAGCTAATACATGAAAAGTGCTTAGAATAGTGCTGGCACATAGTAATAATTATTACGTTGTTCTTATCCTGCTGATCACCATAATGAAATGACAAGGACATTGAGCCCATTCCTGGCTGCAGGACCTGGGGCAGGTGCCTTCATTCATTCTGTAAATATATACAGAGCATCTGTCGTGTAACTGAGGATACAGCAATGAAGAGAGTAACACAAATCCCTCACATTGTGGCCTCTTTATCTGTAAAATGGGATGGTAAGTCAGACCTCACAAGATGCCATGTGGCATGAGAGGTCCCGTGTTGCTTTCTCTCACAATGCTGTCTCTCATTCCTCTGGGATCCCCCAGGAGTCTTAGTGCCTAGGTTCTGATCTGAGGGTGAGAAGAGGCCACTCCTGAGAGCAGGTACTTCTGTCCCCTGCCTTTCTGGTCCCCAGGTGTGCGACTCCTGCGACAAGACCCCGTCGAATGCCTTATCTCTTTCATCTGTTCCTCCAACAACAACATCACTCGCATTACTGGCATGGTAGAGCGGCTGTGCCAGGCCTTTGGACCTCGACTCATCCAGCTTGATGATGTTACCTACCATGGCTTTCCCAGCCTACAGGCCCTAGCTGGTGAGTAGATGGGTCTCCTGCCCCCAGGCCCTCCATCAGCTTTACTGGCCCTGGTAACCACCTTAAGGCTTCCTGACTTCCTAAAACCCTGGCCCTATCCAGAATCACACTGCCTGATCTGATCAGCTGGTCATCCTCCCTGTTCCTACCTGAAATGTCAGCTCTCACTAGTCTCTGCTTTTTGCCCAATGGGTTTATTGCTTCATCAGAAAAACATCTGTATACAGTGTATAGAAGTTTGGGGTTAAGAACATGCGTTCTGGAGACAGACTGCCTGAGTCTGAATCCCAACTCTGTTGCTTGGGCACATTATTTGGCATCTCTGTACTAAAATCTCTTCATATGTGAAATGGGATAATAATAGCACTTACCACTGTAATCCCGCGCTTTGGGAGGCTGAGGTGAGTGGATTGCCTGAGCCCGTGGGTTTGAGACCCGCCTAGGAAACTTAGTGAGACCTCATCTCTACAATAAATCAAAAAATTAGCCGGGTGTGGTATCGCGCGCCTGTAGTTCCAGCTACTTGGAAGACTGAGGCGGAAGGATCACTGGAGCCCAGCAGGTCGAGGCTGCGGTGGTCAGGAGCGGCCACTGCACTCCAGTCTGGGTGACAGAGTAAGACTCCAACTCAAAAAAATAAAATAAAATAAAATAAATTTTAAAAAATAATAGCACTTACCTATTAGGGCTGTTACAAGGATTGAATAAAAAAATACACATACCTGGCACAATGTTTGGCACATGGAAAGTATATGTAAAATTCAAGCTGGTATCACTACAGTGAACCAGACAATTTTGCATTCAAGAACACGTGTTCACAGCAGCCCTGTAAGGAAAGTATTTTAAGGGACAAATATCAATCAGCACTTGTGAGAACCACGCTAGGATAGGTGCTTGGGAACTGTATAGCAAGAAGACTGCCTGCCTCAAGAAAAGAGAATGTACTAGATGCTTAGAAACCTGATCTTGGCTGTGTACAGTGGCTCATGCTTGTAATCCAAGCACTTTGGGAGGTGGAGGCAAGAGGGTTGCCTGAGCCCAGGAGTTTGAGGCCAGCCTTGCCAACTTGATAAGACCGCCTCTCTGCAATAAATAAAAAATAAATAAACTGGGCATGGTGGTGCATGCCTGTAGTTCCAGCTACTTAAAAGGCTGAGCTGAAGGATCACCTGAACCCAGCAAGCTGAGGCTGTGGTGAGTGAGCATGCTACTGCACTCCAGTCTGGATGACAGAGTGAGAGTCCAACTCCAAAAAAAAAAAAAAAAAGCACAAGCTTTGGTGTCTCAGATCTTCTGCTACAAGGAGGTCCATGAGTAAGTGACTTTACCTCTTCTAAGCCCTTGTTTCTCCACCTGCAAAATGAGGAGGAAAAAAGTACTGTCTTCTGGGTTCTTGAGAAAAGTAAGCATGATATACCTAAAGCTATTATTATTTTTGGGAGTCAGAATCTCACTCTGTTGCTCAGACTGGAGTGCGGTGGCACACTCACAGCTACTGCGGCCCGGACCTGAAATCTTGGGCAATCCTTCCACTTCAGCCTCCCTGGGACTACAGGTATGCATCACCATGCCTGGTTGATTTTCTGACTTATTGTAGAGATGAGGTCTTGCCATGTTGCACAGACTTTTCTCAAATTCCTGGGATCCCAAAGTGCTAAGATTATAGGCATGAGCCACTGTGCTTGCCTGATTTTTTTTTTTTTTTTTTGAGTTGTAGTCTCATTCTGTTGCCCAGGCTGGAGGGCAGTGGCATACTCCTCAACCTGCTGGGCTCAGGCGATCCTTCTGCCTCAGCCTTCCAAGCAGCTACCATGCTTGGCTAATTTTTGGATTTATTGTAGAGACAAGGTCTTGCCAAGTTGCCCAGACTGGTCTCAAACCCAGGGACTCAGGCAATCCTCTCATCTCGGCCTCCCAAAGTGCTGGGATTATAGGGGTGAGCCACCATGCCCCCGCCTTTTTTTTTAATTGGAGTCTCACTCCGTCACCCAGACTGGAGTGTAGTGGCACACTCACAGTCACCCCAACATCAACCTGCTGGACTCTGGCGATCCTTCCACCCCAACCTTCTAAATAGCCGGAACTACAGGTATGCACTACCATGCCCGGCTAATTTTTTATTTATTGTAGAGACGAGGTCTTGCCAAGTTGCCCAGGTTGGTCTCAAACCTGCGGGCTCAGGCAGTCCACTCGCTTCAGCCTCCCAAAGTGCTGGGATTACAAGTTTTTTGTTGTTGTTGTTGTTGTCGTTTTAAGATATGGGTGCGAATGCTCTTTGGAAAGGTTAATGAACTTATCTGGGGAACTCTTCCAGGACAGCAGTCTTTCTCATTCCCTGTACTGGAGTTGGGCTCCAATGCCAGTGCATAGTAGGGGCTTAGAAGACATTTGTAAAGGGGCAGAACCTGGGCTTTAACCCTTTATTTTGCACATAAACATATCTCCTAGAAGGTGATGAGGTGGCTGGAGTTACATAGGAAAAGCATTCCTGGCCGGGAGTGGTGGCTCAAGCCTATAATCCCAGCACTTTGGGAGGCTGAGGTGAGAGGATTGCCTGAGCCCGCAGGTTTGAGACCAGCCTGGGCAACATGGTGAGACGTCATCTCTACAATAAATCATAAAATTAGTTGGGCGTGGTAGCATGCGCCTGTAGTTCCAGCTACTTGGAAGGCTGAGGAGGAAGGATCACTTGAGCCCAGCAGGTCGAGGCTGTGGTAGCCGGGAGCGGCCACTGCACTCCAGTCTGGGCGACAGAGTAAGAATCCAACTCAAAGGAAAAAGAAAAGCATTCCTGTGGGGAGAGGGTTCACATACTAGTCTGAGGGCAAAAAGGACTTGAGAATGTCTGATCCCTGCTCTCTTCCCCATTCCCCACAGGGCCAGAGGTGGAAGCTCACCTTAGGAAGCTGGGCCTGGGTTACCGTGCCCGCTACGTGAATGCCAGTGCCAAAGCCATCCTGGAAGAACAGGGAGGGTTGACCTGGCTGCAACAGCTACGAGAGGCCCCCTATGAGGAGGCCCACAAGGCCCTCTGTGCCCTGCCTGGAGTAGGCACCAAGGTGAGACCCAGGGAAGTAGGAGCTGCCCTCTCCAGCCACACTGAGAGTAAGGAGTAGGAAATGAAGTAAGTCTGAGAGCTGGGTGGAGGCTTGGCTTCTGGAGGCACAGCAGGAAGGGGAAAGAATATAAGCATATGTTTTCTGAGAGAAAGCAGAGTGCAAAAAGAGTATAAAGGGTATTGCCCCTTGAATGAATTTTGAGAAAGGCCATTGTTCAGGTACGTATATATGCTGCTATATGTATGCAGAAATTTCCAGAAGGAATTGCAGGAAATTTAAGTGTCTTTCTTTCTGGAGACAAATGGGAAGACATTTCCATGTTTTGTTCTTTTCTTGAAATTACATGTGCTTACAAAACTTTTATTTGGTGACAATAGGGTTAACTAGCAGTAGGATGACTGGAAATAGGGTATTTGTATTTTTGTTCTTTATACTTCTCTGTAGTTTAAAAAAATGAATTTTTGTGAATTTTTTTTAAAATAGAGACAGGGTTTCTCTATATTGCCTAGGTTATTCTCAAACTCCTGGCCTCAAGAGATCCTCCGCTTTGGCTTCCCAAAGCGCTGGGATTACTGTCACCACACCTGCCCAAAGATTTTTTAAAATTTTTATTTATTTATTTTTTGAATCAGAGTCTTACTGTGTCACCCAGGCTGGAGTGCAGTGGCACACTCATAGCCACTGCAGCCTCAGTCCACTGCGCTCAGGCTGTCCCTCCACCTTAGCCTCCCAAGTAGCTGGAACTAAAGGTATATAACACCATGTCCTGCTAATTTTCTTATTTACTGTAGAGACAAGGTCTTGCCAAGTTGCCCAGGCTGGTCTCAAACCCCTGGAGTCAGGCAATCCTCTTACCTCTGCTTCCCAAAGTGCTGGGATTATAGGCATGAGCCACCACGCCCGGCCTACAGCTATTTTTTAAAGTATTAATATATAATATATGTTGATTTAGAATATAGAACTATAGTAGCCTCAAGGTAAAGGAGGAAGCAGTGACTTGGGGGCTAGAAGAAGCATGCTGGCCAGATCCTGCCATTCCTCCTCAAGAACTCACTCTGTGTCTGTTAAAGGTGGCTGACTGCATCTGCCTGATGGCCCTAGAAAAGCCCCAGGCTGTACCTGTGGACGTCCACGTGTGGCAAATCGCCCAGCGTGACTACAGATGGCACCCCACTACATCCCAAGCAAAGGGCCCAAGCCCCCAGACCAACAAGGAACTGGGTGAGGAGAGTGGGATGCTTGGGCTGGTGGTGGGCTGAGATGGTAGAAATATGTCACTCTCTTAGTTACTTCTTCCTCAGACTCCATGAGCCATAGGGTCCTATTGATTTAGCTTCATCACTTCTGATTTAGGAAACTTTTTCCGGAGCCTATGGGGACCATATGCCGGCTGGGCCCAAGCGGTGAGTGTACCTAGGTTTCCCCTCCTCTTCCAGCCCAGCCACCCCACAGGACTTCTCCCCCAACTCTGACCCAGTAGACTCTTCCAGCAATCCATCCACATGGACTCTTCCACCACCACCACCGCCCAGGTGACCCTAAAGGACTCTCTAACTACCCAGCCCCAACCCCAGTGAACTTTTTTGCCCAGTCTGCTCCCTGCGACTCTTCCACCTCCCAGCACTGACACCAGCCCCGCCATCTCTGAACCCAGTGTGCCCTCCTTCCCACACAGACCTTACCTCCCCTACAGGTTCTGTTCAGTGCTGACCTGCGCCAACCCTGCTGTGCTCAGGAGCCTCCAGCAAAGCGCAAAAAGGGGTCCAAAGGGTCAAAAGGCTAAGTGGGGTGTGCCCTGGACAAAGGAATTCCCAAACATCTTTCCCCTCCACTCCCCACTTCTTTCTCCCCATCCCCCCCAGTCTCATGTTGGGGAGGGGGCTTGCTACAGCTACCTCAGGGGCCAGGCATCCCCAAATAACCAGTCAATTTGCACAACAAGGTGGGGGGTGGGCTACTTAGGGAGATAGAGCTATCTATGGTTTTATCTTCTTCCCTTTATTACAAGAAGGAACAATAAAATAGAAACATTTGTATGGAAAATGCCGTGAGGAGTGGTAGGGAAGGGAAAGGGTGAGGAGGGGGTGGGGCAGGGTAACTCCTCCATTCTGGGAAGGAGAGTAGGCTGCCCCCAACCCTTCCCATGCAGGGCACCTGACCCTAGATCCAGGGCCCTAGAGCTGGGGAGGCAGTGTGGGTGACAGTTCTGGTCCCGGCTCCACGCAGCAGTCTCGACAGCAGCATCCAGCCGCTGGCCCTGTGTGGGAAAAGAGAACAGAGCTGGCTACAGGGGCAGACCCTCCATTCTAGCCTGGGTGCCTCTTCATGGACCACCCATGCTCTTCCACAGAGCCCTGCTCTCACCCCCAGCTGCTGGGGTCAGCAGCTCTCCGTGGCTTGCCGTCTGTCCCTGCCCCTCCTGGCTTGTGCCCAGCTGCAGCTTCCTCATGTGCCGCACGACTGCTGTGGCATTGAAGGCTTGCTGTGGCGAGAGAGGGGAAAAGGGACTTTTGAGAGAGTGGGGGCTAGTGGTAGGGTTCTCCTATTTTAACTTAGATGCTATTTATTGATTCTCCTAAAACTTCTCAAACCTCTACAAGGCTTTATTAAATTATATTCAAAGTATGTATTTATGCACATATATTAACCGTGTGTATACATATATCTGAACAGATTTATGTAACTCTCTACATATAATTCTTTTTAAAGAGACAGGGTTTCATTCTGTGTCCCAAGATGGAGTACAGTGGCATGATCATAGTTCATTGTAGTCTCAAACTCCTGGGCTCAAGTGATCTTCCCACCTCAGCCTCCCAAGTAGCTGGGACTACAGGTGTGAACTACTGCACCCAGCTAATTATTTCATTTTTTCTAGTGGTGGTGGGGGGGGGTCTTTCTTTGTTGCCCAGGTTGTTCTCAAACTCCTGGGCCTCAACTGATTAAGGCCACCTTGGCCTCCCAAAGTGCGGGATTACAGGCATGAGCTACCACACCTGGTATACATATAATTAAGTCTTAGTCATATATAATAGTAAACAATATATATGTCAGGCAATGCTCTAAGCACTATATATAGTAATTAATTTAATCTTCACAAAACTTTTTTTTTTTTTTAGTCAGAATCTCCCTCTTCACTCTGTTGCCAAGACTGGAGTGCAGTGGCACAATCATGTGCCACCCCAGCCTCTACCTGTTGAACTCAGGCAATCCTTCTTCCTTAGCCTTCCAAGTAGTCAGAACTACAGGGGTGTGCCACCACACCCAGCTAATTTTTTAACTTATTGTAGAGACGTCTCACCAAGTTGCCTAGGCTGGCATCGAACTCCTAGGTTCAGGCAGTCCTCTCGCCTTGGCCTCCCAAAGTGCTGGGATTACAGATGACCATGCCCGGCCCACAAAACTCTTTGAGGTAGGCACTATTAACATCACTATCTTCAAAGGAAGAAACTGAGTGCAGAGAGGTTAAGTAACTTGCCCAAGTATATGCATGCATGCATGCATGTGTGTTTGTGTGTATCAGTCTCTAGTCAACATATTCACCAAGATGTCCCACATATCCCTCTAATTCTCCATGTCCAAAACTAAAGTCATCCTCTCGAGGCATGTTCCTGCCCCTGAGATCGCCATCTCAGTCATGATTCCACTGTCCACTCTGTCCTCCCATACAATCCTGGGCCAGCCCTTAATAAGATCTCTTTCCCCAGACATCCATTCCATCATCACTTCTTGTCGATTCTGCCTCCTAAATGACTCCTGCATCAACCACTGTTCTCTATTCCTGTCACTACTGCTCTGGTCTAAACCCTCACCATCTCCTGCCTGCATCTCCACCACAGTGTCCTGATGAATCTCTGTGTTCACTCCATGCTGTTATCGGCATCCTTTGAGCCTTTCAAGGGGAAAATTTCTGCTTAAGATTCTTCTGGGGCTGCTCAGTGCCCTCAGGATCAAGTTGGTGCTCCACTGAAGCCCCAAGTAGCCTGGCCCTACCTGCTTCTCCAGCCTAGGCTCCTGCCTCTCAATCTGCTCAGCAACTCCACTCTAGCCAGTCTCAGCACTTGTACTTCTCTGAATAGCTGCAGACATTATTCCACTGTGCCTGGCTAATTTCTACACAACTGACAGCTCTGACATGTCATTACCACCTTTCTGACCTTACCCAGACCCCAGAGGCTGGATCAGATGCCTCCTGAAGAATTATAGACTGTTCTTCCTCTAGACTTGGAGGTCAGGGACACTCTCTGGAATAGAATAGGTGTCAGGGAGCGTTTGTTGAATTAATGCATGAAGTCCTTGGGTAGGCGTGCTGAGCAGTTAGTGTGTGCCCAATTTGATGTTGGGTGCTGTGTGAGCTGAGCCTGGATGGGGGTGGGGAGAAGTCTGGGGAGGCCAGGACCCAGGATGAGGGACACGGACTCACCTTCCACTTGCTCTTGGCAAAGTTCTTCTTGATCTGCTCACTCACTGACTGGTGGATATTCTTATCTAGAGCCGTGTCTCCTGCAATCCTAAGAGGGATATGTGGAGAGTTGCCTGTGAGGGCAGGCAGGCCTGGGGGCCCATACCCCACCCCAACCCACAGCTTATGGGAACTCTCACCATGGGTGCTGCAAGGCCTGCTCACAGGTGAACCTCTTCTCTGGATCCTTCTCCATCAAGTGCCGGATGAAATCTTTGGCTGAACCCCCAAGACAAAAGTAAAGACAGAGACAGCGTGATAGTGCCTGTGAACACCTCCAAGATATAGGATCCACTCCCTCAGGGTTGGCAGAGATGGCCAGAGGCAACACAGAGAGGCCAGATCTTTTCATGCATGACCTCACCTGGCCTTTGCTCTTCTTCTAACACCCTTACTCCCACCTCAACCCTTCCAGCTCTCCCTCTCTTAAGGAAAACTTGCCCTTTTTTTTTTGAGTTGGAGTCTCACTTTGTCACCCAGGCTGGAGTGCAGTGGCATGCTCACAGCCACTGCAGCCTCGACCTGCTGGGCTCAGGCCATCCTTCTGCCTCAGGCCTCCAAGTAGCTGGAACGACAGGGCATGCGCCACCATGCCTGGCTAATTTTTAAATTTATTGTAGAGATGAGGTTCCGCCATGTTGCTCAGGTTGGTCTCGAACCTCTGAGCTGAGGTTAATTCTTTTGCCTCCGCCTCCCAAAGTGCTAGGATTACAAGCATGAGCCACCGCACCTGACCTAAGAAAAACTTGTTCTTAAAGAATCTACTTAGTGTATTCCCATTGATGTGTAATGAAATGATATGGCTTCACAGTTTTGCTTCCTAATGGGAGCACAAATGGAAGGATTAAAACAAGTTTCTCAGACTGGGGGGCCAAGCAGAGGGAAGAACCCTGAGTAGGTTATCTGGTCTCCAAGACAGCTTAGTCTGGGGCTGGAGAATCTGACAGAAGGAAGGTAGTAGGGAAACTACCCCCACCCCCGCCACCCCCCAAAGCAGATGAGAAAGGTACCAGAGGCAGGGCCCAGGGTAAGAAGGCAAAGCCAAGAATACCAGAGTCAGAGATGTCGTCCCAGTAAGGAGAGTCAAACTCATACTCGGCCTTCAAAATCTGTTCAAAAAGTTTGGCATCATTCTCATCATAGAAGGGCGGATAACCACAGAGCCTGGGCAGAGAGAAATTCATCCTCATTTCCACTTCCTGTGCACTCACTGACATGGGTTGAGCTTTGGGGCAGTCCCAGGGGTCAGGCAGGACCCACAGGAAGCAGTTCCCCCTTAGTAAACTCTGTCCCTCCCCTCCTCCTCACTCCTGTCTAGCTACACTGGCCTTCTTTCTGTTCCTTGAACACGCTGCCATCTGGCCCTCTTCAGGGCCTTTATACTTGCTGTCCCCTCTGCCTACACCACTTTCCCCCCATACCTTAAATGTTTGACTCCGTCACTGCACTTGGATGTCACCTCTACAATAAGGCCTTCCCTGACCTCCCCACCTGAAATGGCATCATCCCTGTCTCCCTACACCAGCTTGATTTTTCTCCACAGCCTTCTTTATAACCTGATGCTATTTTGAAGATTTATTTACTTGTTGATTGTCAGTTTCCCCTAGTGGAAGGTCAGCTCCCTGAGGGCAGGGTTTACTCTCTGCTAAATCCCCAGTGCTTGGCACAGTGCCTGAAACATAGTATCTATCGAATAAAGTAATATTAGTAATTAATTGGTAGCAATAACTACAATTAAAGAAAGGAAGGAATAGCAAAGGGAGGAAAGCAGGGAAGAGAACAACTCGAGCCACACCCTGCCATGGCCAAGCCCGCACTTACAGGATGTAGGCAATGACCCCAATGGACCAGCAATCCACGGCCTTGCTGTAGGGCTTCTGGGCCAGGACCTCAGGGGCTATGGAGAGAAGGGGACATGGTGGTGACCAATCTCTGCCTTGCAGTTCATGGTCCCTACCCCTTCCACAGCCCAGCCTAGGGCCCTTCGCACCCACGTATCCCGGGGTCCCGCAGGCAGTGGAGAGCACACTGCCCGGGTCCTCCATCTTGGAGAGGCCAAAGTCGGAGATCATGATCTTGGAGTCTTCATCCAGGCTGTAGTACAGCAGATTCTCTGGCTTGGGGGTAGGAGGGAGGGGAAGAGGTAGTCAGAGATAGCTAGAGGCTGGTAGAACCTTCTGCCTCCCCAAGCACCCCCTGAGAAACAGTGGACACCCCCAAAACCACGGTGGCTTCATGGCTGCCATCTTGGCTGGAGGGATAAGAATATCAAGGAAGTTCTCAAAAAAACCAAAAGTTCCAGAAAGAACAAAGGCTAAGGGGGTTTGGGAGGGAACGTTCTATAAACTTCAGGTGTGTATTGTAACCCTCAAGAAATTTTTGAGTGCTTCATGTCATTCTTACCACATCCCTGCAGGCCAGTCTGAACAAACTATTTTACAGATGAGGAAGCTGATGCCTTCAGAGGCAAAGTGATTTGCCCAAGAACCCACGGTTAAGGAGTAACAGGGCCAGAATTCAAAACCAGATCTGTCCCCCAGTGCTCTTCTCCTAAACTGGAATGAGATGTACTACAAAATGTTAACACCATCGCTGTCTCTAAGGAGTAGGATTTCCAGGATTTCTGGCTTTTTTCTTTTTTTTTTTTTTAGTTGGAGTCTCACTCTGTCACCCAGACTGGAGTGCAGTGGCCGCTTCCGGCCACCACAGCCTTGACCTGCTGGGCTCCGGCGATCCTTCCGCCCAGTCTTCCAAGTAGCCGGAATTACAGGCATGCGCGACCACGCCAGGCTGATTTTTTGATTTATTGTAGAGATGAGGTCTCGCCAAGTTGCCCAGGCGGGTCTCGAACCTGCGGGCTCAGGCAATCCATTCACCTCAGCCTCCCAAAGGCGCGGGATTACAGGCTGAGCCACCGAGCCCAGCTTGGCTTTCTTGATGCTTTGCTGTCCCATCCAACTTTTTTTCAAGGCTCGGTGAAGGGGTAAGAGGTGCCCAAGGTGAGACAGTGCAAGGTCTGCAATGGCCCAACCCCTGGGTGCCCCAACTCACCATACTCCCTTGAGCCCCACCTTGAGATCCCGGTGTACGATGCCCAGGTCATGCAGGTACTTGACAGCATCCAGCACCTGGAAGATGAGGCGGCTGGCATCCCGCTCTGTGTAGAAGCCTTTTTCCACAATGCGGTCAAACAGCTCGCCGCCCGATACCCTGCAGCAAGGGATAGGGCAGTCTGGCCAAGAGAGTGGAGGCAGCAGGAGGAAGTGTGAGGAAAGGGCAGAGGTGGGCCACTCACAGCTGCATGATGAGGTAGAGGTGGCCCCCACTTTCATAGATGTCATCCAGAGCTATGATATTGGGGTGCTTGATCCTGAAAAGAGAAATGAGGTGGTTCAGCTAGGCACAGTGGCATGCACCTATAGTCCCAGCTACTTGGGAGGCTGAGACAGGAGGATCACTTCAGCCCAGCAGTTCTAAGCTGCAGTGTGCTATGACTGCACCTGTGAATAGCCATGCACTCCAGCCTGAGCAACATAGCAAGATGCCAACTCATTGAAAAAAAAAAAAAAAGATGTGATTCAGAGCTAAGGACAACTCAACCACCTCCCCACCACCTGCAAACCTAGGCAGTAGAAACGTAGGATATAGGCCTCAAAGCGAAAAACTGATTTACCGTGATTTATTATAATTTCTTGGGAGGCAAGAGAACTGAGGTGTAAACACTGAGTTCTGGCATCAGACAGATCTAGGTCCAAATCCTGCCTCTATCATGTGCTATTTGGTTACAAGTCTTTTCACCTCACAGCACTGATCAATATATGAGGGTTTTTTTTTGTTATTGTTGTTAATTTTTTAAAGACAGGGTCCTTCTGTTGGCCAGGCTAGAGTGCAGTGGCTATCCACAGGTGTGATTGTAACACACCTGTGTTCAAAGTCTTGAACTCCTGGGCTCAAGCAATCCTCCTGTCTTGGCCCCAGAGTAGCTGGGACTATGGGTGCATCACCACACCCAGCTGATGTATAACTTTTTTAAAGAGTTTCCTGGCTGGACTCAGTGGTTCACACCTATAATCCTAGGACTTTGGGAGACTGAAGCAGGAGGATTGCTTGAGGCCAAGAGTTCAAGACCAGCCTGGGCAACACAGTGAGATCCCATCTATACAGAAAATAAAAATTAAAACATATAAAAATTTTAGCCAGGTACTGTGGCTCACGCCTGTAATCTCAGCACTTTGGGAGGCAGAAATGAAAGAATTGCCTGAGCCCGAGGGTTCAAGACCAACCTGGGCCATTTGGCGAGATCTTGTCTTTACAATAAATGAAAAAATTAGCTGGGTGTAGTGGCACATGCCTGTGGTTCCAACTATTTGGAAGGTTGAGGTGGCAGGATCCCCTGCTCAGCATGTCAAGGCTGTGGTGGCTGTAAGTGTGCCACTGCACTCCAGTCTGGGTGACAGAGTGAGACTCTGACTCAAAAAAACAAAAAACAATTAAAATTTAAAAATATAAAAATTTTAGCTGGGTGTGGTGGCTCACGTCTGTGATCCCAGCACTTTGGGAGATGGAGGCGAGAGGATTGCCTCACCCCAGGGGTTCTAGACCAGCCTGGGCAACTTGGCAAGACCTCGTCTCCACAATAAATTTTTTAAAGTATGCCATGCTTACTGGCACACTCCTGTGGTTCTAGCTGCTTGGAAGGCTGAGGCGAAAGGATTGCCCAAGCCTAGCAGGTCGAGGCTGCTGTGGCTGTGAGCATGCCATTGCACTTCGGCCTGGGTGACAGTGGGACTCCAACTCCAAAATAATAATAATAATAAGCTAAAATAATGCCAATGATAGTACTTCCATCAAAGAGTTGGGGTAAGGATCTCATGAGATAATGCAGGTAAGATGCTTGGCACAGTGCCTAGCACATAATAAAAACTCAATACATGAACCAATAAAAGTAATTGATCTTATGATGTGAAAGATTCAGCTGTGCCACAAACTGGCTTTGTAACTGTGGGCAAGACCCTTGTCCTCTAGGCTTCATTCTCCTAGCTGCCCTCAGCCCCTGATGGAGACGGACTGTAAGTGAAGATTCTCTACAAACTCCAGTGAAGGCAAGCAGCTCCATATCAACATGAGCAAGTCATAGACCACTTAGTTGTGGATTTAGCCTGAGGGTCAGCAGACAGCATTTTTTTTTAAGTTAGGATCTCATTCTCTTGCCCAAGCTGAAGTGCAGTGGTAAGATCATAGTTCAGTGTAACCTTGAACTCCTAGGCTCAAGTAATCCTCCTGCTGAAGTAATAGGGAGGACTACAGGCTCATGTCAGCACACAAGGCTGATTTTTTATTTTTTGTAGAGATGGGGGTCTGGCTATGTTGCCCAGGCTGGTCTTAAACTCCTGGCCTAAAGAGATCTTCCTGTTGCCGGTGCAGTGGCTCATGCCCATAATCCCAGCACTTTGGTAGACGGAGATGAGAGGATTGCCTGAGCCTGAACAACATGGCAAGAACTTGTTTCTATAATAAATCAAAAAATTAGCTGGCATGGTGGTGCATGCCTGTGGTTCCAGCTACTTGGAAGGCTGAGGTAGAAGGATGGCCTGAACCCAGCAGGTCGAGGTTGCAGTGGCCATTGAGCATGCTACTGCACTCCAGCCTGGGTGACAGAGTGAAACTCTGACCCAAAAAACAGAGATACTCCTGCTTCAGCCTCCCAAAGTGCTTGGATTACAGACATGAGCCACTGCACCCAGCCAGACAGGCATTTTACAACTTGTTGAGTGGTTTTAATATATGGAGGGAAATTGAGGTAGGTCTAAAGATAACACCAGTTGAAATATGTGGGTCCAAGCTGTGTTCAGGATTGACCTTGAGAACTGATTGAATAGATTAAATCACTATAAATAAGCACTGGCATCTCAATCACATATGTCATGTTAGCTGTTGCACCAGGCACTTAAATAAAGGACCCTTACTGTTCCCCGCAACCCTGTCAAGTGGAAATCATTATCCCCATTTTATAAGTAAGCAATTTGCAGCTCAGAGTTTAAATGATTTGCCCAAAGCAGGGAAGGGCAGGACAGGAGGGTCAAGGTAGGGTCAACCTAGGGCAGGGACAGGCTGTGGCCCACGCACTTGTGCAGGACAGTGATCTCATTCTCCATGCTGCCCTCCTTGCCCTCCAGGGCCTTCTTGGCGATGCATTTGATGGCCACCAGCTTCTGCGTCCTCTTGTCTTCTGCCAAGATTACCTCCGAGAAAGCCCCCCTATGTGGAAAGGGTATTCACAAGGTTAGCTAGAACCCCAGTTTCCCTCCAGACTCTCTTCCATTCTCCATGGTTTATATGATGACCACCTCTAGACCAAGGCCTGGCCAGTCAGAGTAGTCTATCCCCTCGCCACAGTAACCGGTCATGTGATGCAAGCAAAGTTACTGGCTTTGAGAATGAGGCTGTTTCCTGCTAAGCTAGTAGAATGTAAGCCTGGAGCTATTGGTGATTATCTCTGCCACCACTTAGTAAGAGCCTGCTTGAGAATGAAGCCAACACAAAGGAAGTCAGACCTGAAAAATGTTTCTTGATAACATCACATGGGCCTCTGGATATAGCCATGCCTAAAGTCTACACCTGAGCTTTCTGACTGCTCTGTTGATTCATTCCTTTTTCTGCTAAAGCCAATTTGAGTCATGGATAATTTAACATCTTTTAGAACCTGGAAGAACCATCAGTGTCACCTGGAAACTTTTTAGAAATACAGAATCTTAGGACCCACCCCAGAGTACTAAATCAGAATCTACATTTTAACAAAATCCTCAGGTGATTTATATTCTTACTGAAATGAAATCATTTACTGTAAAGTTCACTGATTAAGGAGGGTTTACTAGGGCATTATTTTCATATCTATTTGCTTTCCTGGGGAGAATAAGAAGTTATAAATGGATGTAAAGCATTTCTCATGGAGAAATTTAAATCATCGGGGAAAACTAGTGACTGTGATAACGTCATCACTGGGTTCACAATCTTGTCCCTCTCCAATTTACCCTGTAAGCTGTGGTTGGGGTGACTATCCTGAATTACAAATCTGCCAAAAAATCGTAAATGTCTTCCTGTGACCCATAGGATAATGTCCAGCCTCCTTCAAGGCCCTACACAAACTGTTCCTCTCTCATCTCCAGCCTTTTCCATCCACTCTTCCTCAGCCTCTGATTTAAAGCTCCACCAGACTCCGCCCCTTTCCACACATACCATGCCTCTGAGCCTTTGGTTATGCTATTCCTTCTGTCTAGAATGCCCTTCTTCCTCTCTGACAGGTACACACTTACCCATCCTTCAGGCCCCAGATCCAAGCTTCCTTCTCCAGGAAGTTTTCCCCCAGGCAGAAGCACAGCTTTCTCTGGCTCTACAAAGCCCTCATTCCCAATCTTAACTGGAACACAGCACACACCCTGTTGTCATTTTCTCTGGTCTGTCTCTCTCACGTGTATGGGATCATCTTGAGGGGCAGAGACCAGGTCTGAGCTATTTATAGATTTCTAGCACCAAGAACAGAGCCATGTCCAGCCTCAGTTTCCAAACCTAGGCTAGAACACCCAGCTCTTGGCAGCAAGTTAGATAGACTGGCCCCTTCACTCTCACCTGCTTCTCTCTTCAACAACAACCCAGCTCTGGGAAGAGCAGTCCCTGTCCCACCCATTGCCAGCCAGAAGTGAATTGCTGGGGCCAGTCTAGGCCCTAGGCAGAGCTGCCACACGGCCTGGGCTGCAGGAAACAGGAAGCATTGATCAACTGACCAGAGGAAGTACCACCCGGAACTCAGCGTCCTTCAACCAGCCAGTCCCCCATCCTGCCCCAAGACTCACGTGCCAAGAACATCTCGGAAGTCATAAATGTCTCTGATGTCCTCTGCCTGCTTCCAGCTGGGGCCTTCCACTGCCCCTGGCATGGTCCACTGCCCCCCAGCCACAGCCAGGGCTCCTAGGAAGAGAAATGGAAGGAGGAGACTCAATGGGGCCAGCCTTCTGCCTGGGAATTTTCTTGCAAGCCCTATTCAGTCATTCAACCTGCATTAATTCATTCCTTGATTTATTCATTTGACAAAATTATTCAACAAACATTCATTCATTCACCAGTCATTTGTTTATTCAACAACATCCATTCAACAAATTCTTATGCCTAGAGAAAAGTCTTTCATGGTGACAGCAAAATTCTTTATTCAACAAAGTCATGCATTCATTCATTCAATTATTCAAGCTCACTTCCCAGTTTCCGCCTCTCCAAATCCAAACACTCAGGGAAACCCTGACCTCTGGCAGTACAACAAATAAAACCCCAGAGCAGCTGGTAGATGTGCACAGCCTGGAAGATCCCCCTGCCCCCAGAACCAGCAATGTCCCAGCCCCACCCTGGGAATTGCTGGGGTGTATCCTCTCCCTCCTCCTTTTTCTCCCCTCCTGGCCTCTCAGAAATCAGGTTTCCGGCAGCCTGGGCTTCCAGCAATATCTCAGCCACATTTTAAAATAGCTCTTTCTGCACTGTTACCACGGTAACAGCAGCAACAGCTGGAGCTCCCCAAACCTCTCCTTCCGACTCCCCATCTAGGTCCCAGCAGCCTGAGAAATGGTCCTAGCCCCATCTCACCAAGATCCAACCTGGGCCTTCCCCTGCTGAGACCTCTGTCTCATCCAGATGGAGAGGGTGGGAGCTCTCCCCATTTATCAGGTGGAAAATGGGAAGACTGAAGTTTCACGTGGATGGAGGCTGGTCCAGATGCCCATGTGACACCCTGTTGGGGCCCCAGCTAAGCTTGCTGAGGGCAAAGGCCATGGAGGAGCTGCCCTCAAGGGTCTTTCTGGTATGAAGCCAAATTGGGGCCCAATCACAGAACACAGGATCTCAGCCCTATTGCAGGCACATAGAGGGTGAGGCCAAAACAGCCCAGCATACTACGTGACCTCTCTCTTTTCCTCTGGGGACGGTGCCCTGACTAGAGCCCCTGCTACGAGATTCCACTCCTTGAATAGGACCTTGTTCCCAGGGGACCCTGGCCACCCATCCCAGTGGCACAGTCCACATACATGCCTGCACCAGACATCCCACACTAAGCTGCATCCATACCCCTGAACCAAACATCTGCCTCCCAGATCCAGCACACCTTGGAGGCAGATCCCGTGACACCTGATCATACAAGTGCACCCAGACAGCCCACAGCTCCACACACACATTCCCCCAGACATTCTTACATCTGAACACTTACTTGCCTGTCCATCCAAACAACCTTCACCCAAAACTCACATCCACATGCACCTGGACAAGATGATGCCCAGACACAACACACACTCCACAGTCCCATATACAGACACCCCAGATTCACTCATATCCTGCAGCCTCAGCTCCTCCATTCCATATCCTAGGAGTTTCTATACTCCAACCCAAACCAAACGCCAACTCCTTACAGGCATAACTCCAAACATCCTTAGTACACAATGGTACACCGCCTTCCAACTCTGACTTAGTACCCTTAGAGCCAAATACCAGCACATACAGCACCTGAACACCCCTCTGCAACAAAAACCACTGATTCCCAGATATCCCCACCCATAAGGATACCCTTACACAAGGCACTGCAACCCCGTGTCCGATCCACATGCCTGTCCTAAGACATTAATTAGTACACCCTACTCCCGCCCCCACATCTGTACCTCCAAATGCCCACGCTCTTCCACATTCAGGGCCAGCTGAATGCGCGCGCACAGACACACACACGCACACGCACACACACACACACACGCACGCACACACGCACAGGCCCCCGCCTCCCCACCGTCCTCTGTTGCCCACTCAGTTTCCCATGGGCCTGCCTGGCACCAGCTGGGCCCGGGGCAGAGGTGGGGGAGAAAGGCCCAGCCCTGCCCGTCAGGGTCCAGCCCGCCCAGGAGGATACCCAGCGGCCGTTCCTTGAGGGAGGACACTGGTGGCTGGGGGTTCCCGCCGTTCCCCCGCAGCGCCCAGGGGCGCAGGTGGCGGCCCCCGGCTGTACCTGCGGCTGCCCCGCCGCGGGGCTGGCTGGAAGGCCCGAGGTGGCTGGCGCCGAGCTCTGGCCGCCGTCCGCAGCCGCTGCGCGCCCGGCCGCCCGCCCGCTCCCTCGCTCGCTGGCTGGCTCTCTTCTGGGGCTCGGGCTCAGGCTCGGGCTCGCTGGCTCTCTCCGCCCGCCTGCGGCTCTGATGTCAGTGGAGGAGGAGCCTGCGGCGGAGGGACCGGGATTGGGAGGCGAGGCGCTCTGGACCCGGGGAAAGGGCGCGGGGTCGGGGGCCTTACTGGTTCGGGTCGGAGATGCCCTGCGAGGCGCTTCCGGCCCTTAATCTCCAGTAGGGCTCCATTCCGCAGAGGGGACAGCTGAGGCCCAGAAAGAAGGGGGTTTTAAAATCAGCAGTTGGTCAGAGGCAAAGTAGGATTCGAATCCACATCTGTCTGAAGCCAGAGGCTGGCCAGTTTCACCCTGTTGCCTCGTGAATTTTCTTTTAGACCAGTTATGCGATCCCCTTTAGGAATCCCGGGCTCCTTCTCCCCTCCTCTCTTCCCCTCCCCTCCAGGGTCCGAAGAGAATCGAGCCCACAGAGTTGCTCACAAGACCGGTGGAGGGTGGGGGGTGGGAGAGGAAGGAAAGCATAAGCAACGAAAAAAGCCGAAGCAGTCCCAGGGTGGGGGCCCCACTTAAGAGGCGGAAAAACTGAGGCCCGAGGTCCCTCGGGGAGACAGAGCTGAGATTCCAGTCCCTCAGAGCGGGTGTGGTGCGCTCAGGGACTGGAACAGAGCAGGGAGGGGAAAGTTAAATAAGGATCCTGAAGGAAGCCGGCCAAAAAGGACTGAGATGCCACGTGACTGGCCAGGCTCCGGGGGCCTATGGCTAGGAGCGCAGCTGGGAAGTGGGGGCACGAAGCCAGCTTCTGGGACGGCAGGCAAGGGACCAGAGGTCGGCTTTGCGCAATGCCTTCGTTGGGAAGAAATTCGGTGCCGGGTGGGAAGAGAGCGAAGCAACTCGCAGGAACTGTGGGTGGGGCTGAACTGGGGCCAGCCGGAGGAAGCAAGCTGCTTGGGACCCCCATCCACCTCCACCGACCTCCCAGTGACACTCCCCACCCTGAATTTCTGAATTTTCCAGCTTGAGGTAGGGAGAAAACATGAAATGAGTTGCTTACTCCCGACTCATTTCAACTGGCTTTTCTCTCTTATCAAAAGGTGTTTAATTTATTATGCCCATTTTACAGATGAGAGAAGATAGCTGAGGTTCCTAGAAAGGCTTTGGAGTCTGACTGACCTTAGCCATGCTTTACCTCTCCAGTTTCTTCATCTGGAATATGAGAATATTAATGATTGACTCAGAATTCTCCTGAGAATTCTATAAGATAATGATGTTAAGTTCCTAGAACACAATAGTTCAAAAGATGACAGCTAGACCCGGGGAAGTGGCTCACACCTTGGCAGGCAGAGGTCAGGGGATTGCCTTAGCCCAGGGAATCCCTGGGCAACAGGGAATCCCCGGGCAACGATTACAGCCTCGACCTGCCAGGCTCAGGTGATTCTTCCACCTCAGCCTTCCAAGTAGCTGGAATTACAGGCATGTGCTACCACCCCTGGCTTATTTTTTGATTTATTGTAGAGACGAGATCTCACCAAGTTGCCCAGGTTGGTCTTGAACCCCTGAGCTCAGGCAATCCTCATCTCCCAAAGTGGATTACAGGCTTGAGCCACTGTGCTAGCCTTTTTTTTTAAACTAACACATTATCTTTCTTTTTAAAAATATTTATACTAGCCAGGCTCGGTGGCTCAGCCTGTAATCCCGCGCCATTGGGAGGTTGAGGTGAATGGATTGCCTGAGCCCGCGGGTTCGAGACCCGCCTGGGCAGGCGAGACCTCATCTCTACAATAAAATCAAAAAATTAGCCGAGCGTGGTAGCATGCGCCTGTAATTCCGGCTACTCAGAAGACTGAGGAGGAAGGGTCTCCGGAGCCCAGCAGGTCGAGGCTGCGGTCGCCGGGAATGGCCACTGCACTCCAGTCTGAGCGACAGAGTGAGACTTCAACTCAAAAAAAAAAAAAAAAAGTATTCTAAACAAGCAATACATGGTCATTGCAGGAAAGTTGTATAAAATATTTAAAACACACAAAGACTATCCTTGCCACTTACCTAGTGACAGAATCCCAACTTAAATCAGCTTCATTGAAGAGGAATCGATGGTTCAAAATAGCTGGCACTGCCAGGCATGATGACTCACACCTGTAATCCCAGCACTCTGGGAGGCAGAAGCAAGAGGATTGTCTGAGCCCAGGGGTTCGAGACCAGTCTGGGCTACTTGGCTAGACCTCGCCTCTACAGTAAATCAAGAAAAATTAGCTGGGTGTGGTGGCGCATGCCTGTAGTTCCAGCTACTTGGAAGGCTGAGGCAGAAGGATCCCCTGAATCCAGTGGGTTGAGGCTGCGGTGGCCATGAGAGTGCCACTGCATGCAAGCATGGGCTACAGAGTGAGATGCCAAATCAACAAAACAAAACAAACAAACAAGTCAAAATAGCTGGCACAAGATTGAAGGAAAAACACCAAGGATTAGGGAGGGGTCTGGAGATTAGAACTGGAGATGTAGTACTCATAGAATTTGTTTTCCTCTTCTCTCTCTTTGTCTTTCTCTTTGCATACTGGCTTATTTTCCTCTGAGGAGTGATCTCAAGCTGGCAGGAAACATGGAGTGAGGCAGTGAAACCCAACAGAAGGAGATCTACCCCCTGTTTTGAATATTAGTCTCAATCAAGGACTCTGGCTCTGTGTGAGTGATTGAGTGACATATCCACCCCTTGGCTTCCAAAACTGTTCCTGGGGAAATGAAGTAATATATTGAACAAGTATACTGTGATGAGCAGCCATGAGGAATGGATGGGGTATCTTGCCTAGAGGAAACAGGGGTGCCAGACAGGCAAGAGTAATAGGTCCATCTCCGGCCTGCTCCCACCAACCAGAGATAGCCAGTGTTAACACTTTTGATACAGATTCTTCCAGATTTTTGGGATGTATTTACATATACACACTTCCTTCTGCAGCACATCTCAAGGTACTAATCAAAAAGTGAGGCCAGTCCGGGCTCAGTGGCTCAGCCTGTAATCCCAGCACTTCGGGAGGCCAAGGCTAGTGGATTGCCTGAGCCTGTGGGTTTGAGACCAGCCCGGGCATCTTGGTGAGACCTTGTCTCTACAATTAAAAAAAAAAGCCAGACTTGGTGGCTCAGCCTGTAATCCCACGCCTTGGGAGGCTGAGATGAGTGGATTGCCTGAGCCTGCAGGTTCGAGACCCGCCTGGGCAACTTGGTGAGACCTCATCTCTACAATAAATCAAAAATTAGCTGGGCGTGGTAGTGTGCGCCTGTAGTTCCAGCTACTTGGAAGGCTGAGGTGGAAGGATCGCCGGAGCCCAGCAGGTCAAGGCTGCAGTGGCCGGGAGCGACAGAGTGAGACTCCAACTCAACAACAACAACAAAAAAAAAATCAGCCGGGCATGGTAGTATGTGTCTGTAGTTCCGGCTACTTGTAAGGCTGAGGCGGAAGGATTGTCAGAGCCCAGCAAGTTGACACTGGGGTGGCCGTGACAGCCTGGGTGACAGAATGAGACTCCAACTCAAAAAAAAAAAAAAAGTTAGGCCAGGCATAGTAACTCAGACCTATAATCCCAGCACTTTGGGAGTCCAAGGCTGGAGGATAGCTTGAGCCCAGGAATTCAAGATCAGCCTAGGCAACATAGTGAGACCTTATTTCTACAAAAAATCAAAAAATTAGATGGGTATGGTGCACCCCTGTAGTCCCAGCTACTCAGGAGGCTGAGAAGGAAGGATTGTTTGAGCCCAGGAGTTTGAGGCTATGGTGAGCCGTGATCATGCCACGAACTACAGTCTAGGCAACAGAATAAGACCCTGATTCAAAAATAAAAATAAAAAGTGGGTCAATGAAAGTCAAATATACCTGGGTGAGGTGGTTGGTGCCTGTAATCCCAACACTTGGGAGGCAGAGGTGAGAGGATTGCCTGAACCCAGGAGGTTGAGGCTACAGTAGCCATGATCATGCCACTCCATGCCAGCCTGGATGATAGAGTGAGACTTCAACTCAAAAAGAAAGTCAAATATGTACAGGGAAAAAGGGATACTCTTTTCTTCTCCCTTGTTTAAAAAAGATGACAAAACAGCTCAAGACAACTCTATCAGTGCTTGAACCTGACAGAATATAAACTACTGGAGGGGTGAATGGTTTTCTAAGATTAGAGAAAATGGAAGAAATCACAAGGAAGGCCGGACATGGTGGCTCATGCCTATAATCCCAGCACTTTGGGAGTCGAGGTGAGAGGATTGCCTGAGCCTACAGGTTCGAGACCAGCCTGGGCACCTTGGGGAGACCTAATCTCTACAATAAATCAAAAAATTAGCCAGGCATGGTGGCATGTACCTATAGTTCCAGCTACTTGGAAGGCTGAGGTGGAAGGCTCACCTATGCCCAGCAGGTCAAGGCTGTGGTGACCGTGAGTGTGCCATTGCATTCCAGCCTGGGTGACAGATGAGACTCCAGACAAAAAAAAAATTTTTTTTTAATTAGCTGGGCATGGTGGTTCATACCTCTAGTTCCAACTACTTAAAAGGCTGAGGTGGAAGGATCGCCTGAGCCCAGCAGGTTGAGGCTGCGGTGGCTATGAGTTATGAGCATGTCACTGCACTCCAGCCTGGGCAACAGAGTGGGACTTCAACTCAAAAGAAAAAAAAAGAAAAGAAATCACAAGGAAAAAGATGAACAGGTTTATTTACAAACATTTAAAAAAATTCTTAGCCAGGCATGGTGGCTCATGCCTGTAATCCTAGCACTTGGGAACCAGAGGCAAGAGCCCACAGGCTTGAGACCTCATCTCTACAGTCAATCAAAAAATTAGTTGGATGTGGTGCATGCACCTGTGCTTCCAGCTACTTGGAAGGCTGAGGTGGAAGGATCACCTGAGCCCAACAGGTCAAGGCTGCAGTGGCCATGAGTGTGCCACTGCACTCCAACCTGGATGACAGAGTGAGACTCCAACTCAAAAAAAAAAACAAAAAACAAATAAAAAACCTACCTTACTCCAAAATTGTAGCCAACAATGATAGGCAAACCTGAAACTGGAGAAAAGTTTTACAGACAATGAATTGATATTTTTATTATATAAATAACATTTAAAATTGGTAACAAACAGTATGAACCCAATAAATGGTCAGAGAACACAGATGAAGCACAATGAACATGGAACATTTCTATCTCACTAGTAACAAAAGGAGTACAAATTAAAAGAGGAGAACATTTGTAGACGTTCAGGTTTGAAGTTTAAAAAATTGGTAACACCAAAAGTTGCTGTTGATGTAAGAAATAAATACTACATTCTAGTGGGGTATGACTTGCTAAAGATCTTTTGGAAAACAATTTGGCAATGTGCATCAAAGGCTTACATAATGTCCAGACCTTTTGACTCAGGAATTCCTCTTGGGAATCAATTTCGAGGAAATAATTCTAAATTAGGACAAGGTTATATGCTCCAAGTTGTCTGAAGAATTTTTTTTTGAGTCAGAGTCTCACTCTGTCATCCAGTCTGGAGTTCAGTGGCACGATCACAGCTACGCACCACAGCTTCAACTTCG